>NC_133452.1:62066672-62276672 GCF_048565385.1 Saimiri boliviensis | reverse complement strand
CTCCAGCCTGGGTGAAAGAGCAAGACTCTGTGTCGAAAAAAAAAAAAAAAAAAGCAAAAGAAAAATCAGAGAAGAGGTAATCTATTATAATGGAGAATGATTATTATAGTCTTCATTAAAGTTTATTCTCATAAGAAACAAGGTGTAAAAGATGATATAATTTATAAATAAATATATATACATCTACTACCTGTAGACCAATGCTGTCCGACAGAAACATAATGTGAACCACATGTGCAATGTAAAATTTTCTAGTGGCTACATCAAAAAAGCGGAAAGAAACAGGTGAAATTAACCTTAATGACATATTTTATCTATCCCAATATATCCAAGTATTATCATTTTAAACATACAATCAATATAAAAATTATTAATGAGCTATTTTACACTCTTTTTTTATACTAAGTTTTCAAAATCAGTGTGCATTCACTTACAACACCTCACTAGCCACAGTTTAAGTGCTCAGCATTGGATAGCAGGGCTCTGAGGACAGGAATGACGAAGTAAACATATAAAACAATGTCCATTTTATGGCATTTTTCTGAAATGTCAAACTAACTGGAACCCATCCAGAAGGATTAATTAACTCAAACACTTTTTGTCCTGCTGCTGATCCCATAATCCTTTCTCTTTTCACCACTGCTTGGAGACAAAATAAAAAATATTAAGAAAAAAACAGGGCCGGGCACGGTGGCTCAAGCCTGTAATCCCAGCACTTTGGGAGGCCAAGGCGGGTGGATCACAAGGTCGAGAGATCGAGACCATCCTGGTCAACATGGTGAAACCCCGTCTCTACTAAAGATGCAATGTTTTTGAGATAGGGTCTTGCTATATTGCCCAGGCTGGTCTCAAACTACTGAGCTCAAGCGATCATCCCACCTCAGCCTTCCAAGTAGCTGGGATCACAGGCATGTGCCACCATGTCCAACATCAGCTTAATTATATATAGTCTTTGAACAACAAAAAAAATTGTACTTATGGCAATGATTGCAAATATGAAACACAGCATTGGATAATGACAAAAAAGCCACACAGGAGAGAAACAGTGCATAATGTAAGACCTACTTTACAAAATATTAGGTATAAATTATATTTAATTTTAGAAATCAGAGAATGTATTTTAAAATGTGACAATGTATATTAACAAACCTAAGAAAAACCATATTATCTCTCCATATATACTACAGAGGCATTTGACAAAATTCAATTCCTATCCTTTTTTTTTTTAATATAGAAATTATTTATTTATCAATGGGATTTCACCATATTGACCAGACTGGTCTTGAACTCTTGACCTCGTGATCCACCTGCCTCAGCCTCCCAAAGTGCTGGGATTACAGGCGTGAGCCACTGTGCCCCAATTCCTATTCTTGATAAGAAGAAAAGTCCCAATTAAAATAGGAATAGCTGGGTGCCGTGGTTCACACCTGTAATCCTAGCAACTTAAGAGGCTGAGGTGGGAGGATCACTTGAACCCAGCAGTTCAAGGCTGCAGTAGGCCATAATCATGCCACTGCTCTCCAGCCTGGGTGACACATTGAGAACCCTGACTCTAAGAAATAAAGAAATAGCAACTGATGTGTATTGCTTTAATGTGACAGGTAGGGGTGTGTGTGTGTGTGTGTGTGTGTGAGCCCAAGAGTCAGCAAATATTTTATGGGAAACATGAGCCTTTGTTACTAATGTCAGGAGCAAGACAGAAATGCACACATCACCATTGCTATTTGAGAAGAGACCACTGCTAGGAAAAGAGACAACAGAAAGTTAGATGTATACAAATTAGAAAAGATGAGTTTAACTCCTACTATTTGAAGACACTATAACTGCATATTGGCAAAGCCAAGAGACTCAACTAAAAAACTACTACAAACAAGAAGATAATTCGGTAAGGTAGCAGCATCTAAAATTAGTAATTCAAAATTAACATAATAAATGTATTAACAATAGCTTTCATATATAAAAACTAATCAGAAAGTGTTTTCAATAGGGTCTTTCTTCCATTATGTATACAAAAATAAAGACTGAAAAACTGTGAATCAGGCCAGGAACGGTGGCTCACACCTGTAATCCCAACACTTTGGGAGGCAGAGACAGGCAGATTACTTGAGTTTAGGAGTTAAGAGACCAGCCTGAGTAACATGATGAAACCCTATCTCTACCAAAAATACAAAAATCAGTCAAGCTTGGTGTCTTGCACCTGTAGTCCCAGCTACTTGGGAGGTAAGGCGGGAGAATTACGTGAGCCTGGGAAGCAGAGGCTGTATTGAGCTGAGATCGTGCCACTGCACTCCAGCCTGGGCAACAGACGGAGACTCTGTCAAAAAACAAACAAACAAACAAACACCCAAAAAACAAACAAAAAAGCCTAGGGATAAGGCCAGGTGAGGTGGTTCATGCTGTAATTCCAGCACTTTGGGAGGCTGAGTTGGGTGGATCACCTGAGGTTGAGAGTTTGAGACCAGCCTGACCAACATGGTGAAACCCTGCCTGTCTCTACCAAAAATACAAAAACTAGCTGGGCATGGTGCAGTAAGCCTGTAGTGCCAGCTAACTGAGAGGCTGAGGTGGAAGGATCACTTGAACCAGGGAAGCAGAGGTTGCGGTAAGCTAAGATCGTGTCACTGCACTCTAGCCTGGATAAAAGAGCCAGACTCCGTCTCAAAACAAACAAACAAACAAACAAACAAAAACAAAAACGGTGAATAAACTTAGAAATGTGCCAAACTGGGGCCGGGTGCGGTGGCTCAAGCCTGTAATCCCAGCACTTTGGGAGGCCGAGGCGGGTGGATCACGAAGTCGAGAGATCAAGACCATCCTGGTCAATATGGTGAAACCCCGTCTCTACTAAAAATACAAAAAATTAGCTGGGCATGGTGGTGTGTGCCTGTAATCCCAGCTACTCAGGAGGCTGAGGCAGGAGAATTGCCTGAACCCAGGAGGCGGAGGTTGCAGTGAGCCGAGATCGCGCCATTGCACTCCAGCCTGGGTAACAAGAGCGAAACTCCGTCTCAAAAAAAAAAAAAAAAAAAAAAAAAAAGAAATGTGCCAAACTGAATGAAGAAAATGTTAAAATACTACTCCAGGAACAACAGTAACTTGAATAAATATAAAGACATAACATTCAAAGATAGTAAGAATCCAACCTTGTAAGTTACTCCAATAAAACTAACAATACCTTTTCCCTGCGACACCAGGCAAACTGAAGTTCATATGGGAAAAACAAACAAAGAAGAGCAGAGAGGAAAACCTTGAAGAAGAATAGGAATGTGTGTTGGGGGAGGAGTGGAGAGGGAGAGCAAATTTTGTCTAAGCCTTACCAGATACTATAATATACTGTAAAATCTCAGAAATTTTTTTTTAAATGTGCTTTTTAGACAGAGAGACAGACTAGGGAACAAAAGAGAAAGTCCAGAAAGCAACCAAACTATATATAGGAATTTGCTATATTTTAGTAAGAAGTTGAACTTTTCAGTAAATGGTGCTGGTACAATTAAATAGCTATCTGGACAGCAAGATCCAGCTGCCAGGGGATGACTAACCAGCTGCTGAGTGGGGCTCAGGAGGCACCGTCTTCCCCACCCCCTACCTGCCATTCTGACCTTTTCTCAGAATACCTAATTAAAGGGGCTGATTCTAAGGCCTTGAACCTGAAATTTAAAAAAAAAAAGGAAAAATAAATAAAGAGTCTGAAAGTCTGAAAAAATAAAATAAAATAAATAGCTGTCTGGAAAAAATAAAGTCTTAGCTCATTTCATACCATTTACCAGGATAAATTCCAAATGGCAAAAACAGCAAAACCAGCACAAAACCACAGGCAATATTAATAGACAAAGAACAATGAGGAAAACAATGCACATTTCCTATCACAGACAAACGGCAAATTGTGGTGGGCTAACAAAGCTCACCATTTCTACAAAGATGTCTATATCCTAATCCCTCCCTGGAAGCTGTGAATGTTACCTTACATGGCAAAAGAGACTCTGCAGATGTAATTAAATTCGGGATTTTGAAATGAGGGGATTATCTGGTTTAATTGGATAGGCCTAATGTAATCTTAAGAGTCCTTATAAGAGGGAGGCAAAGTCAGAGTCATAAAAGGTAATTTAATGACAGGAGAGAGAAATTTGAAGATGAGAGATGGGGCCATGAGCCAAGGAATGAACATGGAAATTAGAGAAGGCAAAGAAATGGATTTTCCCCAAGAACTCAGGAAGAATACAAGTCTGTCAACAGCTTGATTTAAGAGACTTCTGACCAACAAAAAAACATTCCCAGCTTCCCTCTTAGTGATGGTAAGGCTGTGACCAAATAGGCCTCTCAAATATGGCTGGTGGAAGTGGAAACTAGCTGGAAATTCCACGATCTCTATCACAATTATAGGTGAAATTGCCCTTCGACCCAGCAATCCCATGCCCAGGAATTAATCCTACAGATAAACCTACATACTTGTGAAATGAAATATGTACAAAGTGTGAAAGTTGATCATAGAAACTGGGTCAACCTTGTCACACCTGACTAAGACAGAGTTGAGAAGGCCCAGGAGGAAAAAGGACTTAGAACACCTAACACTGTTCCAAAACTGTAAGTCTCTGCAAGCCTGGCTGCTCAAGCCGCCTTCTATAATCGAAACCAGTTTTATCTAATAGTTGCCGAAATGACCTGCAGCAACTGTAAGACTAATTTTACTCACTGCTATCATTCACTAATCAAAATCTGCCAGCCCCCTAGAACCTTATTAGTGCCAATGACCTTTCTCAAAGAGCAATATGTAACATTTCTCATTTTTATAAAACCTCCAACGTTCTCTTTGTTCTTCAGACATACTAAAGACCACTTGGTCTGTGTGTACACCCTCAATTGCAATTCTTTCCTCTCAAGCAAAATGTTAAATTTAGAGATTTGGCTCGCTATATTTTTATTTGACTTTGACAAAGGTTACAGTCTATTGTTCACCCAGCTGCCAGAGTGACCCTTTAAAAACATAAACCAGAACTACAATGGCCTCCAGCTGTTTCAGACACTCTAGGCATCTCCTCCCTGAGGCCTCTGCACTTGCTGTTCCGCAGATACTCTCTAGATGTCTGCATGGCTACATTTCTCATTGCTTTTGAGTCTCTGCTCAAACTTCAACTCATCTTTAATAGTCTATCTCCCTTCTCCATCATTTCCTATCTCCTTAGCTTGCTTTAAACTTCTTTCTTCCTTGATATTATGGGACCACTGACATACTTATTTGTTAAATTATTTATTGTCTCTTTTACTAAACTATAAGTTCCATGAAAGCAAGGACTTGGTTTGGCCTCTGCTGCATAATCAGCATCTAATATAGTACCTTAGGTGGGCAATAAATATTTGTTTAATTTTTTTATCTTTCTTTTGGTATCTCCCTCCCTCTATTGTACCTTTCTCTATCCTTCCTAACTTGGTCAGAATAAAGAATTGAAATAATTCTGCTTTAGGTTGCACGCAAGGTGGAGGGATCACCTGAGGTCAGGAGTTTGAGACGAGCCTGGCTAACATGGTGAAACCCTGTCTCCACTAAAAATGCAAAAATTAGCCAGGCATGGTAGCTGGTGCTTGTAATCCCAGCTACTCAGGAGGCTGAGGCAGAAGAATCGCTTGAACCCAGGAGGTGGAGGTTGCAATGAGTTGACATCGAACTATTGCACTCCAGCCTGAGTGATGAGAACAAAACTCTGTCTCAAAAAAAAAAAAAAAAAATTATCCTTTAATGCCTCTCTACTGCTTATAAAATCAAGATAAGTTCTATAACATAACATTCAAGGCATTCCCTTTTACAGTACTAAGCAATACTTCTAGTCCCATCTCCTACACAAAATATCCCCTTTGAGGCCTGCATATAACACACTGGGGAATTTGCTGTTTCTTGAATAAAATACAGATTTTCACACTTGTGTGAATTTTATTGGTGGATTGACTGAGATGGAGTCTCGCTCTGTTACCCAGGCTGGAATGCAGTGGCACAATCTCGGCTCACTGAAACCGCTGCCTCCCAGGTTCAAGCAATTTTCCTCCCTCAACCTCCTGAGTAGCTGGGACTACAGGTGTGCATCACGACGCCTGACTAATTTTTGTATTTTTAGTAGAGATGAGTTTTGCTATTTTGGTCAGGTTGGTCTCAAACTCCTGACCTCAGGTGATCCACCTGCCTTGGCCTCCCAAAGTGCTGGGATTACAGGCATGAGCCACTGTGCCCAGCCTACTTGTATGAATTTTAAATCTAATCCAAATATCACTTATTTGAGGAGCACTCTCAACTGCTACCACAAATGTTTTCCTCTTTAGACTAACATTATCTTATTTATATTACGACACAGCAGTTAATTCTCTCTGAACTGTATGATTTCTTACACATTTATTTCCTTCAAGATTAGACCTGGTCCTCGTCACTTTTATATTTTTTAATCACTTAGGCCATATTCAAGTTTCCACAAATGTCTGCTAAATAACTAGCACCTGTTTATCTGTTGCATTATCGAGTAGTTGTGTGTGTTTTAAATTTTAAAAGCTAATGGGTGGATATAGCCATACAGTGACATACTATTCAGCAATACAAAGAAAGGAACTACTTACTGACTCATGCTATGCCATGGATGAACTTCAAAAACATTATGCTAAGTGGAAGAAGCCAGACACAAGAGACCACACATTTTATATAATTCCATTGATGTGAAATGTAGATTAGTGATTGCCTGGGGCTGGGGGTGGGAACTGTAAATGGACATCAGGGACCTTATAGAGGTATGTGTGAAAATGTTCTAAAATGATTTATGGTGATGACTGTATCACTCGATACAGTTACTAAAAATCATTGAATCACAGGCTGGAAATGCGTGAATTTTATGACATAAAATATACCTCAATAAAGCTCTTAAGAAAGAAAAGAGCTAATGAACATAATATTTTACATTTCTTGGTCTAACATTTTAAAAAATTTATATGACTCTCAATTAACTGTGGTTTGCATATCATCCTCATTTATTCATGAAAAAAACCCACTTATTAAAGTTCTATTATGGTTCAGGCTTTCTGCAAAGCAATACAGATATGAAGATTAATAAATAGCCTGTCCTCGAGAAGCTCACAGTCAGGGATAGAATGTATATACATCAATATATAGATATAACTATATAGTTACAAGTGTCTATATGTAGAATGTATAGATAATTCTATTTCAGAATAATTATAAGATCTCTAAAATAAAAGATTCAGTTTTGTTCATAACATACTTCTTATGGTGATTAAGACCTTTTATTATTCATCATTTCTACATTTTAAATAACTCAAGTAATACATTGTCACTAAAAAAAGAAATTAGAAAATTCAGATAACAAGAAACAATTTATAGTCCTCTGAAATCTACTACCATAAGTTAATTGGACCACAAATTAACTGTTCCTAAGTTAATCAGAAATTTTATTCCCTAAACATTATTACCTTTTATAAATTTGGTTACTAATGAAAAAAAAATCCTCCATTCATTTCCATCAACTTGCATGTATATACTAAGAGCGCATACTCTATGATAAAGGAAAAGTTAATATAAATTGTAAAATACCAAGAAACTGGTAGGATAATCACATCCAAACCAGTACCTTCAGATACCTGATATACAAAATTGTGAAATGGATGCATGTAGTCAGAGTAAATGAGATTTAGAGATACCTATAGCATCAACTTACATACGTGCAGTTTTTACTAAAGGTTTATTATATAGAAAAGAATACATTCAGTGAATATTTACTTTTGATGGGATTCCCTTTTTTTCCCAGAAAGGTGATAGATGTTAAGATACTTGTCAAATAACTATCAGAAGCATGTTAATTTTTTTCTTTTTATAATGTAGGTCTCACTGTCACATGACCTTTTTGCTGAAGTAAGGCTGGGTCAAATAACATGGGAAAAAACTTGAAACTTGCAAGATGCTTGCTTGGGATAGTGGTACTGGTGGTTTTGCTCAGACATATGCTGTTCTGCTACTTTATCGTCCATGAGAGATGCTTTGAGTTGCTTTTCTAATGGTGGTGATTTATTTGTACATATCTACTTACATGAGATCAAACTGCACTTATAACAGTGGCTGCTCAGGATTAAAGGTCTGGTCCGTGGTCACAGAACAAAGGCAAACTAATTGGCCCAGGAAGGTGTCAAAGCCCCAGTTGGAACCTGCCAAGCCAAACTGCTACCTTTCACATCATCAGAAGAGTTACGTAAACAAATAAGCTAGCTACCTGAGAAGCTAAAAGTACTTTTTAAAAAAGTATGCAAATGTTGCCTGTTTTCATGCTTACTACTTCAGATTCATATTCTAGGCTACTATCTTTATAAATACAACCTAAATTTGGGTTGGATGAGACACCAGATCTCTCCAATGTCCCATTTCACCATGTTAAATGTTTGCTTTGAGTTAGCCTTTCAATTATATTGAGAAACTAGATAAACAAAAGTTTACATTCCCTATTTATTTTTTTAAAATCAAGTACAGAAAAATTTCAATAAATCTCCACATTTGGAAATCAGAAAAAAGCAAGGAGAAGAATGGAATCTAATATCTCTTGGAGCTAACTATGTCATGATACTTTTATGTTCTTTATAATAACAGTCCTCAGAAATATTAATTATAACTATTCCCATTTAATAGGTAAGGAGGGCTGGGTGTGGTGGCTCACTCCTGTAATCCCACCATTTTGGGAGGCTGAGGTGGGTGGATCACATGAGGTGAGGAGCTTAAGACCAGCCTGGCCAAAGTGGTGAAACCCTATCTCTATAAAAAATACAAAAAATTAGTCTGCTACTCAATTAATAATTGAGTCATAGCTGTAATCCCAACTACTCAAGAGGCTGAGGCAGGAGAATCACTTGAACTTGGGAGACAGAGGTTGCAGTGAGCCAAGGTTGTGCCTGTGCAACTCCAACCTGGACAACAGAGCAAGACTCTGTCTTAAAAAATATAAAAAAAAGGTAAAAGGTAAGGAGATTTCTTTTTTTTTTTTTTCTTTTTTTTTGAGACGGTGTTTCACTCTTGTTACCCAGGCTGGAGTGCAATGGTGCAATCTTGGCTCACGGCAACCTCCGCCTCCTGGGTTCAGGCAATTCTCCAGCTGGGATTACAGGCACGTGCCACCATGCCCAGCTAATTTTTTGTATTTTTAGTAGAGATGGGGTTTCACCATGTTGACCAGGATGGTCTTGATCTCTTGACCTCGTGATCCACCCACCTCGGCCTCCCAAAGTGCTGGGATTATAGGTGTGAGCCACCGTGCCCGGCAGGAGATTTCAAGAATGTATTTTGACCAAGATTAGAAAGGAAAGGATGTATCATCCAATTCTAGCCTAAGAGATATGAGGGAAATCCACTACTAAGCTCCTAGGAAAGAACCATGTAGAAGTGAGAGTTATTTCCTCTAGCTGTTGCCCTGTCTTGATAGGACATACTGAGCGCTCCTGTAGCCAAACTGTCACCAGGTTGATGATAAAGACAACAGTAAGGAAGGCAGAGCACAGGGAGGGCTTTGATAGCACTGAGTTGTCATGTTAAACCATCCCTGATGCCTGACTACCTCTGCATGTTCAGTCAGAGTAAAATACATATCTTCACTTTTACATCTATTTAATTGGGTTTTCCATTTTTGCTGCTGAAAGCATTCCAATGAATTTACTTCCTAAGATGAAACATGGTTATACTATATGAAGTCTAGATATGCCAACATTAACAACTACTAGAACATGTAAGTATTTTCTTAGGATGGTATATTAGTTATCTATTGCTGCAAAACAAACTAGCGTCTTAACAACTGACATTTATTATTTCACAATTTCTAAGGGTCAGGAATCCAGGAGTGGCTCGGCTGGCTGGTTCTGGCTCACGGTTTCTCATGAGGTTGCAGTCATGCTGTTGTCATATGAAGGAGCTGGAGAATCTGCTCCAACCTCAGTTAAATGGTTGTCAGCAATAGGCTCTAGTTCTTGCCACACAGGCCACTCATGTGCCATGGAAGCTGGGTTCCCTAGAGCCAGTGATCCAAGAGAGTAAGAACACACCCAAGAAGGAAGGAAGACGCCTCACTATCTTTTTTTTTTTTTTTTTTTTTTTTTGAGACAGAGTCTTACTCTGTAACCCAGGCTGGAGTGCAGTGACATGATCTTAGTTCACTGCAAGATCAGCCTCCTGGGTTCAAGTGATGCTCCTGCCTCAGCCTCCTGAGTAGCTGGGATTATAGGCATGCACTACTGCCTGGCTAATTTTTGTATTTTTTAGTAGAGATGGGGTTTCATCATGTTGGTCAGGCTGGTCTTGAACTTCTGACCTCGTGATCCACCTGCCTTGGCCTCTTAAAGTGCCGGGATTACGGGCATGAGCCACCGCACCCAGCCTTCTTCACTATCCTTTATAAGCTAATCTTGGAAGTAATATATCATTGCTTCTACTCTATATGACTGGCCACACAGATCAACTCTAGTACAACGTAGGAAGTGTTGGCACAAGGTGTACAAGGACGTGGAACTAATTGGTAGTGATCTTGATGGCTGGCTACCAAAAATGAAGTCTGTAATTAGAATTATTGTGTCAACATATTTAAATATATAAAAATCTTTTAAAACATTCTTTCAAATTGTTTTCTAGAAAAATTCTTTTGATCTGCATACTAACCAGCCGAGCTTAAGACTATCTTGCCGGCTGGGCACACTGGCTCACACCTGTAATCCAAGCACTTTGGAGGCCAAAGCGGGCGGATCACCTGAGGTCGGGAGTTCAAGACCAGCCTGACCAACACGGTGAAACCCAGTCTTAAAAAAAAGACTATCTTGCCATTAAGTAGAATCACTGTTTTACTTTTCAGATAAAAAGTGACACTTCATTTAAACTCGGGAAGATATTTCATTGATTAGCCATTTGTTCTTCCTTAATTTATTCATTTATTAAAGATTCACTGAGTATAAAAAAAAAAAAGATTCTCTGAGTAGCTTCTATGTACAAGGCAAGTACTCATGCCAATAAGCAAAACCAGAGAGTTCTTGCTCTCAGTTATTACAGTCTAAAGGGGAAGCCAAACAATTGGATAACCAACACAAAGAAAGATATAATTACAGCCGGGCGCGGTGGCTCAAGCCTGTAATCCCAGCACTTTGGGAGGCCGAGGCGGGTGGATCACGAGGTCGAGAGATCGAGACCATCCTGGTCAACATGGTGAAACCCCGTTTCTACTAAAAATACAAAAAACTAGCTGGGCATGGTGGCGTGTGCCTGTAATCCCAGCTACTCAGGAGGCGGAGGCAGGAGAATTGCCTGAACCCAGGAGGCGGAGGTTGCGGTGAGCTGAGATCGCGCCACTGCACTCCAGCCTGGGTAACAAGAGCGAAACTCCGTCTCAAAAAAAAAAAAAGAAAGATATAATTACAAACAGATACTTCTGATGGGGAAAATGAACACACCTCTATGACCACATGGAATAAAAGAACTTAGCTGAGACTGGGGTTTCTGGAGACGGCTTCCCTGAGGACACAACACTTGAGCTGACATAGGAAAGATAAATAAGGGGTAAGGAGTGAAGGAGGTGGAAAAGTGTTTTCCAGGCAGCAAGGATTGCCCATAGAGAGGAGGATATCTGTGATCAGCTATTAAGGCTGATATGCAGACAGTAAGGGTGAGAAAGGTACAAGGTACGGATTGAGTCAGACTATGTAGGTAAGCGCCTTCCGGATTGCTTTCAGGATTTTGGACTTTTTAAAAAAGTTTGAAATGGAGTCTCATTGCTGTCCAGGCTGTAATGCAGTGGTGCAAAATCAGTTCACTGCAACCTCCACTTCCTGGGTTCAAGCGATTCTTCTGCCTCAGCCTCCTAGGTAGCTGGAATCACAGGCATGCACCACCACACCCAGCTAATATTTCTAATATTTATATTTTTAGTAGAGATGGGGTTTCACCATGTTGGCCAGACTGATCTCAAACTCAGGACCTCAAGTGATCCACCCGCCTGGGCCTCCCAAAATATTGGGGTTACAGACATGAGCCACTGTACCCAGCCAATTTTAAACTTTTTTCTAAGAGTAATGGGAAGTCACTGCGGGTAGAAATGGAGACAAAGCATCATCAGATTAGCATTTTGAGATTCCTGATAGCGGGGAGAACAGACTAAGGAATGGGAGGAGTGTATACAGGGAGATGAAGGAGTAGGTGACTTGGAGTAGCTCAGGCAAGGGATGATGGTATCTTGGATGATGTAAAAGGGACAGGTAGGTTCTAACACCAGACTGAGAAGGCATGCGGTAAAGCCAGACTGTAGCCTGGGTCACTGATGATGGGGGAGTGAGGGCATGAAGAAGTTACTGCTCCTGCCTAATTAACTGGTGAATGTATGTGTCCCAGTAACATTCATGTTGAAGCCCTAATCCCCAGTGTGGCTGTGTTTGGAGCACAGAAGTAATTAAATTTAGATGAAGTCATAACTATTGGCCCCTGATCCAATAGGATTACTGTACTTATCTAGCACCCTTAATTATTTTTAGACACCACATCCAATAGGATTACTGTACTTATCTAGCACCCTTAATTATTTTTGCTTACAGTCTCTCTTCCATGTGAGGACACAGCAAGAATGCTATTTATCTGCAAGCCAGGAAGAGGGCTCTCACTAGAAATTGAATTGGCTGGAACCTTCATCTTGGACTCACTCCTAGCCCCCAGAACTGTGAGAAGATAAATTTCGGTTGTTTGTGGCAGTTGAAGCTGACCTAATACTACCTTTTCTGTAGAGTTTAGGATTCAATCAGTGATGTTTTAAAAGTGTATTTATACTGTTTGGAGCAGGCGTCCCCAAACTTTTTACACAGGGGGTCAGTTCACTGTTCCTCAGACCGTTGGAGGGCCGCCACACACTGTGCTCCTCTCACTGACCACCAATGAAAGAGGTGCCCCTTCCTGAAGTGCGGCGGGGGGCCGGATAAATGGCCTCAGGGGGCCGCATGTGGCCCGCGGGCTGTAGTTTGGGGACGCCTGGTTTGGAGGAATAGTATAGCCCGGTCTTTACAATCATCATGTTAACATATTGCCTTACATTTTATTGAAAAGATCTATATGGCTGGGCGTGGTGGCTCACGCCTGTAATCCCAGCACTTTGGGAGGCCGAGGCGGGTGGATCACGAGGTCGAGAGATCGAGACCATCCTGGTCAACATGGTGAAACCCCGTCTCTACTAAAAATACAAAAAATTAGCTGGGCATGGTGGCACGTGCCTGTAATCCCAGCTACTCAGGAGGCTGAGGCAGGAGAATTGCTTGAACCCAGGAGGCGGAGGTTGCGGTGAGCCGAGATCGCGCCATTGCACTCCAGCCTGGGTAACAAGAGCGAAACTCCGTCTCAAACAAAAAAAAAAAAAAAAAAAAAAGAAAAGATCTATATTCTGGTCATCCATTTCTGCATAACAAACTACCCCAAAACATAGTGTCATAACATAACAACCATTTTATTATGCCCACAGATTCTGTGGGTCAGGAATTTCAAAGGGGCACAGTGAAGACAGCTTCTCTCTGCTCTGTGATGTCTGGGGGCTTCAGCTGGGAAGACCAGAAAAGCTGGGAATGATTCAAAGGGCAGGGGATGATTCCACTGCCTGAAGGATGAACAGCTGAGTTCTAGGGAACTCACTTCCAAAAAGATGGCTTATTCACTCACATGTCAACTAGGCCACTGGGAGTGATAGCTAGAGCACCTACTCATGGTATCTCTGCGAAGCTTTCCACAGCATGGTGGCTGGGTTCCGGGAAGGAGCATAGAGAAGGACTGTTCCAAGATAGCGAACATTCAGAGACCCCTTTATGACCTAGCCTAAGAAGCCACACAGTGTCGCTTCTACTGACTTTATTGGTTGTGGGGTTCACAAGCCTACTAAGGTTTGAGTATAAGGAGTATGAGGAACAGGAGGTAACAGGAGGAAAGTAAAAAAATTTCTGGACTCTTAAAAAATTATTATTTTTATTTTTTAGAGTCTCACTCTGTTACCCAGGCTGAAGTGCAGTGGTGTGATCTTGGCTCACGGCAGCCTTGATCTCCCAGGCTCAAGCAATCCTCCTACCTCAGCCTCCCCAGATAGGTGAGACCACAGATGTGTGCCATCATGCCCTGCTAATTTTTCTGTAGACATGGGGTTTTGCTGTGTTGACCAGGCTGGTCTCCTGAGCTCAAGTGATCCACCCACCTTGGCTTCCCAAAGTGTTCACCAAAGTGAGTCACCACAGCTTTTTTTTTTTCTTTTAAAGCCATCACAGTCTCTCTCTCTCTTTTTTTGGGGGGTGGGGGGCGCGGAACAGAGTCTCACTCTGTTGTCCAGGCTGGAGTGCAGTGGCATGATCTTGGCTCACTGCAACCTCTGCCTCCCAGATTCAAGTGATTCTTGTGCCTCAGCCCCCTGGGTACCTGGGATTACAGTTGTGTGCCATCATACTCGGCTAATTTTTGTATTTTTAGTAGAGGCAGGGTTTCACCATGTTGGCCAGGCTGGTCTTGAACTCCTCACCTCAAGTGATCTGCCTACCTTGGCCTCCCAAAGTGCTGGGATTACAGGTGTGAGCCACCATGCCTGGCCCACAGCCTACTTTTAAAGAGATTGCTCCAAAGAGAAATTCTTCCTTTGCTCCTTTCCAGTTATGCTTCTGGTAGATGGTGAGACTGGAGCATAAGGCAGGCACCAGGTTGAACCTGGTGAGGAGCAGAAGTATTAAGGATGACTCACGAATTTTTGCCTTGAAAATCTGAAAGAACAGTGATATTTTTTATGAAGACAGAGAACAATGGGATGACTTTGAAGGGGAATATCATATATATGGTCTTAGATGTCCTGAGTCTGAGATGCCTGTGAGAACTCCAAGTGGAGGTGTTGAGAGAACAGTTAAATATTTAGCTCCAGAGCCCAGGAATGACCCAGGATGGAGATAAAAATTGGCACTCACCAGCTTATAGACAGATAGTAACTGAAGGCTTGGGTTTCATTTTCTGAATGGCTTACTCTTGTCCTTTGATCAGAATGGTATTCTGTTAAACACTTTACATGCCTAATAGTGATGTTTCATCTCTCAGGCAAATAAACTGCCTTTTAAGATATTTTGCTGTGATAGTTATAAGTAACCTAGAATGCCTCCAAATGGTGTAAAATTCAATTAGGACTTTTTTTTTGTTGTTTTGAGACAGAGTTTCGCTCTTGTTACCCAGGCTGGAGTGCAATGGCGCCATCTCGGCTCATCGCAACCTCCGCCTCCTGGGTTCAGGCGATTCTCCTGCCTCAGCCTCCTGAGTAGCTGGGATTACAGGCATGCGCTACCACGCCCAGCTAATTTTTTGTATTTTTTAGTAGAGACGGGGTTTCACCATGTTGACCAGGATGGTCTCGATCTCTTGACCTCATGATCCACCCGCCTCGGCCTCCCAAAGTGCTGGGATTACAGGCTTGACCCACTGCGCCCGGCCCTTAGGACATTTAACAAATAAAAACATTCACCTCCTAGACCCACTGTAAATTTGAGGGTCTACTTAATCAAAAGGGCCATCATACATACTAAGCTTTCTTAGTCACCAACAGTTTATCTGCCTTCTCAATATCTATATCAACCTTCACTTTACCACATTCGCATATTTAATCTAATACTCCTATATTTGATTTCTAATATGTATACTTTACAATACATTTGCTTTTATTTATTTTTATTTTATTGAGATGGATTCTTGCTCTGTCGCTCAGGCTGGAGTATAGTGGCATGATCTCAGCTCACTGCAACCTCCACCTCCTGGGTTCAAGCCATTTTCCTGCCTCAGCCTCCCAAGTAACTGAGACTACAAGTGCCCATCACCATGACTGGCTAATTTTTGTATTTTTAGTAGAGACGGGGTTTCACCATATTGGCCAGGCTGGTCTTGAACTCTTGACCTTGTGATCTGGCTGTCTCAGCCTCCCAAAGTGCTGGGATTACAGGCATGAGTCGCCCGGCCTATTTACTAAAAATACCAAACATTAGACGGGCATGGTGGTGGGCATCTATAATCCCAGGTACTTGGGAGGCTGAGGCAGGAAAATCTCTTGAACCCAGGAAGCAGAGGTTGCAGTAAGGGGAGATTGCGCCACTGCACTCCAGCCTGGGCAACAAAAGTGAAACTCTGTCTCAAAAAAAAAAAAAAAAAAAATTTTTTTTGCTTTCCATCAGGGAATCAAACCCTGGTCTCCCACAAGACAGGCAGGATACTTACCACTATACAGACGAGGATATTGGCTACTTTTAAACCTCCTTTAAATAAAAACATTTTGTGGATTAAAAAAAAATATATGCAGTACTATTTTTGTTTTTTTGAGACAGAGTCTTGCTCTGTTGCCCAGGCTGGAATGCAATGGCACAGTCTTGGCTCACTGCAACCTCTACCTCCTGGGCTCAAGTGATCCTCCTGCCTCAGCCTCCAAAGTAGCTGGGACTACACGTGTGCGGCCACCATACCTAGCCAATTTCTGTATTTTTAGTAGAGATGGGGTTTTGCCATGCTGCTGGTCTTGAACTCCTAGGCTAAAGTGATCTTCTTGCCTCAGCATCCTAAAATGCTGTGATTACAGGCATGAGCCACTGCACCCAGCCTGTAGTACTATCTCTTTTCTTTTTCTTTCTTTCTTTCTTTTTTTTTTTGAGATGGGAGTCTTGCTCTGTTGCCCAGGCTGGAGTACAATGGCACGATCTTGGCTTACTGCAACCTCTGCCTCCCAGGTTCAAGTGATTCTTCTGCCTTAGCCTCCTGACTAGCTGGAATTACAGGCACCCACCACCATACCCAGCTAATTTTTGCAATTTTAATACAGATGGGGTTTCACCATGTGGGCTAGCCTGATGTTAAACTCCTGATCTCAGGTGATCTTCCTGCCTTGGCCTCCCAAAGTGATGGGATTATAGGCATGAGCCATTGTGCCCAGCCAGTACTATTTCTTAAGCATGGTTGTGGGTGTCTTGTTTTATTTTTATCATTTATACTGTAGATATCTACCATATACATTTTTATATGTTTGATACATTTCGTAACTAAAACAATCATTTTAAACCACTCTTAAGGACAAGGTATGGTTGCTTATGCCTGTAATCCCAGCACTATGGGAGGCCAAAGTGGGTGGATCACTTGAGGTCAGTAGTTCAAGATCAACCTGGCCAACGTAGTGAAACCTCATCTCTACTGAAAATAGAAAAATTACACAGGCATGGTAGTGCACGCCTATAATGCCAGGTACTCGGGAGGCTGAGGTACGAGAATTGCTTGAGTCTAGGAGGAGGAGATTGCAGTAAGTGGAGATCGTACCTCTATAGTCCAGCCTGGGTAACAGAGGGAGACTCCATTTCAAAATAAACTACTCTCAATAGTCTTTAAATCTGAATAAACTCAATATTTTTATTTGCAACAAATGATTTATGACTGTGCTTACTTTATAAAAAAGAATGCTAGTAAAATTAAAGGTATTTATTATCATCACCACCAGCATTTTGAAAGTCTTTATTTGTGAGTGAAAGAAGCTTGAACAGATGCCCAGCAAACAATAAAACATGATATGACATGTTTTATTAGCTCGTTAATACATGCCTTGGGTACTATGTGAGGGAAAGGCTATGAGAAAATTGACCAATGAAATACACCTCAGAGTATTTTAATACATTTATACACCACTCATTGTTTTACTTTTAAACCTCTTAGGATATACATGTCTTTTGAAAAACAGCTTTTACATGTATATATACTTGGGATATCTGTAACTGCAACAAAAAAAATATACTTTTCCTATTTCTGAGCTACAAAATAAAACTTTCAATATAAGCCCCTTTCTACTTTGGTAGGGTCTATTAGCTTCTTTGAACTTAAACTCACTGATTCCCTCTTTCTAGTCAATCTCCCCTGCCCACCTTCATCCATTTTTATGGGAACAGCCTCAAAGCCCCTGATCTTCCACCGCTATTATTCTGTGCTTCTGTGTGCATACATGTACAATAATGTTCTAAATATAAACACTGTAGTCCTCTCTGGCTGCTGGAAGATCGATTACCATCAGGAATTATATGGTAACTATGTGGACCAGGAAGTTCATGAACAACTGACCGACTACTTCAGTGGAAATACAACAAATGGTCATTGATGTCCTTTATCCTTGGAGGGCAACAGTACCTAAGGCCGAAATTTGGGGAAAATTCACCAAAATGTACAAAATCTCACTGGATGTTATATTTGTATTTGGATTCAGAACCCTCATTGGTGGTGGCAAGAAAACTGGCTTTGGCATGATTTAAGACTTGCTGGATTATGCAAAGAAATGTGAGGCCAGATAGGGACTTGAAAGATACGGCCTGAGAAGAAAAAGACCACAAGATAAAAAAAAGCTGAGCAAGAACAGAATGATGTCAGTCAGGGAGACTGCAAAGGTCGATGCTGGTTCTGGCAAAAAAGAGTAAAGATTGTGCAGTGACTTCGTGGTGACCCTGCAAATTCAATCACCACAAACTACAAAACAGAAAACAACAACAACAACAACAACAAAAACACTGTAGGTGCTTCATGAACAGCCCTGACATGGCTTTCCTGAAACCCCGAGTGCCAAACCTTTGCCTCTCCAGCCTGGGGAGGATTGACATTCCAGTTACTAAATGATTCCTAGCCCTGGAGGGTAGGTTTAACGTCCTCAGGCTAGAAGCTTCCTTCAGTTAAACTCTTCAAACCAGCTCCCTAATCTCAGGCTTGGCCTCGAGCACCAGTCCCCCACAAATCTCTTAATCCATTTGACTCCAGTTTACTATTGATAAAGGTACCCTCAAACTCAGTGGCTTCAAAACAATCATTTATTATTGCTCATGTGTCTTTAGATCAGCTGGGATTCAGCTAATCTAGACTGGTAGCTCTGCCTCTCACTGCACATCTCTAGGTTGGCTGAAGAGGCTCTGCTCCAAGTGTCTCTCATTCCTCCTGGACCAGTAGACTAGCCAGGGCATGTTTTTCTTTTTTCTTTTCTTTTTTTTTTTTTTGAGGCGGAGTTTCACTCTTGTTACCCAGGCTGGAGTGCAATGGCGTCATCTCGGCTCACCGCAACCTCCGCCTCCTGGGTTCAGGCAATTCTCCTGCCTCAGCCTCCTGAGTAGCTGGGATTACAGGCGCGCGCCACCATGCCCAGCTAATTTTTTGTATTTTTAGTAGAGACGGGGTTTCACCATGTTGACCAGGATGGTCTCGATCTCTTGACCTTGCGATCCACCCAACTCGGCCTCCCAAAGTGCTGGGATTACAGGCTTGAGCCACCGCGCCCGGCCAGGGCATGTTTTTCTCATGGTGATGACACAGGTGCAAGTGAGCCTCTTACTGGTCAAAACAAGTGAGCCCAGAGTTAAAGGACAGGTAAATACCCCTTGCCCATAGTGAGAGGACATTACAGTGACATGGCAAAGGGCATGAATGTGTACATAAGTTATCTACTGATGCGAAACAAATTATCCCCAATTCAGTGGTTTACAGCAACAATAAATATTTATTTTCTCACAGATTCTGTGGGTTAAGAATTCAGGAGGCAGGGCATGGTGGCTCATGCCTATAATCCTAACACTCTGGGAGGCCGAGGCCTGAGGATCCCTTGAACTCAGGAGTTTGAGACCAGTCTGGGCAAGATGGTAAGAGCCCATCTCCATTTAAGTTAAAAAAAAATTTTTTTTTAAAGAATTCAAGAGTGGCTATACTGGGCTATTTTAGCTTGGGGTCTCTCAGGACAGACTAGAAATGCTATATTCTACAGAGACTGAAATGAATCTGTACAAATACCCTATACTCCTAATTGTTGTCAACTACTTTTAAAAACCCTATTTTTGTGCAATGCAGTAAGTTTTATGGGAAAACGCTGTTTTTGAGAGGCTTAGCATCAAAATAAAAGACTGTGATATCCAAAAAACAAGTTAAAAGATGATGGATGTTGACTCAGTTCCACAAAATACACAGTAAGAGAGACATAAAACAGGAGACATAAATGGTAAATCACTTAATAAATGGAAAGATAGAATACCTGCTGAACTCCTGGGCCTTTGCCCTATGCTTATTTCCACTGCCAACAATCTTGTCTGTTGCCTCAAACCTGTTTTTATTTCAACAGTCTTCCAGCTGGTCTCTCTGCTTCTAATTTCTTTGGCTTACAATTTATCCTACTCACAGCTTCTACAACAATCTTTATCAAAGATCTTATTGTGTAAGACCTTATGGTTATTTGCTACTGCATACTATTTTAAATCGAATGAGTAACCCTAGAGTAATAACTAGATAACAACAAAAACAGAGTAATAACCAAAACAGAATGATAGGTTTCTTGCCTTGGTTAAGTTTAGCTGAACCTGTGTCCAAAGCACTTTCAGGTTTATATTACATATATTTTCATAACACCTGTCTGCCCCTCTGAAATTGAACTATTGCAGCCTGGAACTCCTGGCTCAAGTGATTCTCCCACTTCAGCCTCTCCAGAAGCTCTTCTACTCATCCACCATGCTCCACCTGGGTGACCCTTCTTTCTGTTCCTTGGAAAGATTAAGGCAATTCCTCCTTCAGGCCTTTGCCGGAGTTTCTCCCTCTTCCTGGAATGTTTTTTTCCCCCAACATAGTTGGCTGCTTTTTGTCATTCAGGTCTCAACTTAAATATTATTTCCTAAGACAGGCCTTCCATGAACATCCAATCTAAAGTAACTCCTTCAATCCTTCACTATCATTTCTTCCTATTTGGTTCTTTCCTATTTAGTTATTGCTTCCAGTTACTTCTCTTGTTCATCTATTCATGTATGTTCTTATTTATAGTTGGTCTCTTCACTGAGATGTGAGCCCTATGGGGGCAAAGATGTCTTACTCACTAAGCACATGTATCTCCAGTGCCTGCTGCACACCAGATGCTCAAAAGACACATTAAACGAATAAATAAACAAATCTGACTTCCCAGCTCATGCTGGATGACAATTTCCTGATCCCAACAAACTTCAATAGTTTCTTTCTTTTTGAGACAGGGTCTTGCTCTGTTGCCCAGGCTGAAGTGCAGTGGTGTGATCTCTACTCACTGCAGTGTCGACTCCCTGGGTTCAAGTGATCCTTCTTGCCTCAGCCTCCCAAGGAGCCACAGGCATGTACCACCATATCTGGCTAATTTTTATTTATTTTTTGTACAGAGTCTTAACATGTTGCCCAGACTTGTCTCAAACTCCTGGGCTCAAGCAATCTTCCTGTCTTGGCCTCCTGAAGTGCTGGGATTATAAACATGAGCCACTGTGCTTGGCCCAATAGTTTCTACTGATTCATTTCTACTGTATCTTCTAGGACTCAGCTTTAAAATTACATCTTCCAAGAAGCTCCCTCTGAAACATTGTCCATTCCCTTTTTTTTTGAGATGGAGTTTCGCTCTTGTTGCCCAGGCTGGAGTGCAATGGTACAATCTCGGTTCACCACAACCTCCGCTTCCTGGGTTCAAGCAATTCTCCTGCCTCAGCCTTACAAGCAGCTAGGATTACAGGCATGTGCCACTAATTTTGTATTTTTAGTAGAGATGGGGTTTCTCCATGTTGGTCAGCCTGATGTCAAACTCCCGACCTAAGGTGATCCACCCGCCTTGGCCTCCCAAAGTGCTGAGATTACAGGCATGAGCCACTGCACCCGGCCACATTGTGAATTCTTTTTATTTTTTATTTTTTATTTTTTTAAAGATGGGGTTTCACCATGATGGCCTGGCTGGTCTTGAACTCATGACCTCAGGTGATCCACCCACCTTGGCCTCCCAAAGTGCTGAGATTACAGGCATGAGCCACTGCACCTGGCCACATTGTGAATTCTCTTTTTTTTTTTTTTTTAATTATTTTTTTAAAGATGGGGTTTCACCATGATGGTCAGGCTGGTATTGAACTCCTGACCTCAGGTGATCCACCCACCTTGGCCTCCCAAAGTGCTAGGATTACAGACATGAGCCACCGTGCCTGGCCACATTGTGACTTCTTAATGCTGCACTTTCTCCTACATATATCATCTGTTTCATACATTTTTACATGTGGGCTTATGGGAAATTGCTCTCCTGTGGCTTCATATGCATGTACTTCCTCTGACCTGTAAGCATCATCAGATCCTTGAGGGTGGGTCTGTGTTCTTTATTGCTTTGTTTTGAATGTTCCACGAGTACTCAGTATGCTCTCTTCACACAGCAGAAAATCAATACAAGATTACTAATACACACTTCATCAAAACTGCCTAATATAGTTCTATGGATACTACAGGATTCATGATAACAAACAGTGTAACTAGAATCCAGTGAGAGGCCAGGAGTGGTGGCTCATACCTGTAATCTCAGTGCTTTGGGAGGCTGAGGCAGGAGGATCACTTGAGGCCAGGAGTTCCAGACCAGCCTAGGTAACAAAGGGAGACACTGCCTCTACAAAAAATTTTAAAAATTAGTCAGGCAGGGTGGTGCACAACTGTAGTCCTAGCTTTTTTGGGAGACTGAGATGGGAGGATTGCTTAAGCCCCAGGAGTTTGAGGCTGCAGTGGGCTATGATTACATTACTGCACTCTAGCCTGGGTGACAGAGTGAGACCCTGTCTCTAA
Organism: Saimiri boliviensis; assembly: GCF_048565385.1. Lineage (NCBI taxonomy): Eukaryota > Metazoa > Chordata > Mammalia > Primates > Cebidae > Saimiri > Saimiri boliviensis. Next base: position 62,254,048 of record NC_133452.1, on the reverse strand, counting down.
GTTAATAAACATAAATGTAAAAAAAAAAAAAAAAAAGATTCCAATGAGAAACAATTAATCTAGAATTTCCAGAGCCTAGCATGGTGGCACATGCCTGTAGTCTCAGTTACTTGGGAGGTTGAGGCAAGAGGATTGCTTGAGGCTAGGAGTTCAAGACCAGCCTGGGCAATATAGGGAGACTCTGTCTCTAAAAAACATAAAAATAAAATGAAGTTATCTGTAGCATTAGTAATTAAATAATGAAAAACATTAGTAATTAAATAATGAAGAACATAATATATTTTTTCTTTTGGTGTTAGTTGGGAAGAAATAGTGTCAAAGTGCAATTACAGCAAAGCCTGACAGATAATCACTCCAACTTCCTTTCCATATTCTCCATTTTCCATTTTTATCTTACTAAACAGTTTTTTTTTTTGGTGGGGGGGAAGTCTACCTAAACACTTTTGCCTATCAGTCTACAAAGATGAATTCCCAAATCACCTTTCTGGAGCTCTTTACTCTTTCATCTGTAGAGTTTGCCAGCACCACAACATTAATTTGACCTCAACTAAACTTACCTGCTTTTCTCCAAAACCAATCCTCTTTGGCTGGGAACTATATCATCATGTTTTCTGGTCAACTGGATGAAAAACATGGGTGTCATTTTTGATTTCTTATTACCAATGTACCCAATAGACACACTAAACAAGCACTATGGTACCAGCAATGCAATAGCACCATAAAAGTCATAGGAGGGAAATGTTATATTTGTTATTTTTATAAAAGTCATTATAACATAAAATTTTAAAAGTCCTGAAAATTGGCACTTCCAGTCCAGATGGAGCAAAAGGGATTAGGTTTTCTTTCTTGTTTGAAAGAGCTAAAAACTGAAGAAAATATATGAAACAAAAGTTATAAGCCCTTTGAAATCAGGAAACAAAAGATAGTGACACCCGAGAAATGGGAAATAAATGAGATGAGTTTCATAATTGTTTTGGCTTCTGCCTGGAGAGAATGCCAGGATGCAAAGGAAATTAATAGTACCTTAGAGTTGAGATGTTGAACCTGGGTGTCTAGAGACGCTAAAAGGGTTAGTTAGGGGCTAAGGTCCATAGAGCAGAGTATACAAGAAGAGAGAGCTGCAGAGAGAGCTCTGAAGATATACACAGATCCTCTCTAAAGTCTAGCTGAGCATTACCAGTACATAGGTACAAATAAATTACTAAAGTCCAGGAAAGAATCACCCAGAAAGAACAGCAGAAATAATCCCTAGAGCTCACACAGGGCTGGGAATAATTCCTTTTCCTGTTCCACAAGTCAGAGTGAAAAAATTCAAACTTCACAGGGCATCAGTAAAGTACTCAGAAAGGTCTTGCTTTAATAGTGAAGGAAATTAGCCTTAGACTAAATGTTATTCCAGTCGTGTCTAATAAAACTTAAAAGTAACAAAAGTAACAACTGAAAGAATTAAATTGTTTTCAGTAACTACATTTAAGAAGAAAGCTCAAGAATATTTATAGTGATACAAAACTATCTAGAATCCAACAAAAGAAATTTCACAATGTCTGGCACCCAACCAAAAATAACCAAGTTGCAAAAAAGTAGAGAAATAAAACCCATAATGAGAAAAAAAAAAAAAAATCAGTCAATTGAAACCAACCCAGGAAATCACACAGATGATATAATTAGTAGACAGGGCTATTAAAACAGTTTTTATAACTATATTCCATATGGACAAGGAACTAGAAGAAACATACAGCATATTAAGTAGAAACACAGAACATGTAAACGGATCTGCTTGAATGCACGCCAACTGAAATTATCCAAGATGAATCACAAATATTAAAAAAGAAGAAGAATCAGTGATTCTGGGACAAGCTAAAGCAGCCTATTATGTGATTGGGGCTGCTCTAAAAGAGAAGAAAAGCCAGAAAAAAAAAATTGAAGAAATAACTTTTCCGCCAAGTTTTATGAAAGCAATAAACTCATAGAACCAAGAAGCCCAATGAATCCCAAGCAGAAGAAACATGAAAAAAAGAACATGAAAGCATATGATAATCTATTTATGACTATAGGAACAAAGACAAAGATGGCAGTAGCTTTCCCGTTGAAAATAATGAAAGCAAGAAAACAATGGAGCAACATCTTTAAAAATGCTGAAGGAAAACTAAATTGTCAACCTAGAACTCTATACCAGTGAATATACATTTCTGACACACAAAAGCTAAAAGAGTTCACTACTGGCCGGGCATGGTGGCTAACGCCTGTAATTCCAGCACTTTGGGAGGCTGAGGTGGGCGGATCAGGAGATTGGGAGTTCGAGACCAGCCTGGCTAACATGGTCTCTACTAAAAATACAAAAAGTAGCCAGGTGTGGTGGTGGGTGCCTGTAATCCCAGCTACTCTGGAGGCTGAGGCAGGAAAATTGCTTGAACCTGGGAGGCAGAGGTTGCAGTGAGCCTAGACTACCATTGCATGAGCCTAGACACCATTGAGCCTAGACGCCATTGCACTCCAGCCTGGGTGACAGAGCAAGACTCCTTCTCAAAAAAAAAAAAAAAAAAAAAAAATTTAGGAAAAAGAAACGAATACATTCGGCATTACAGACCTTCTACCATGTGTTATAAACATTGGCTTTTGCAATATTACTTTTCTTTTTTTTTTTTTTTGAGACGCAGTTTCGCTCTTGTTACCCAGGCTGCAGTGCAATGGCGCGATCTTGGCTCACCGCAACCTCCGCCTCCTGGGTTCAGGCAATTCTCCTGCCTCAGCCTCCTGAGTAGCTGGGATTATAGGCACGCGCCACCATGCCCAGCTAATTTTTTGTATTTTTAGTAGAGACGGGGTTTCACCATGTTGACCAGGTTGGTCTCGATCTCTCGACCTTGTGATCCACCCGCCTCGGCCTCCCAAAGTGCTGGGATTACAGGCTTGAGCCACCGCACCCGGCCGCAATATTACTTTTCATTAGTCCTTTACATCCTATGTGAAAGAAGCCTGGATCTCAAATATGCTTTCTTGGCTGGGAGAGGTGGCTCATGTCTGTAATCCCAGCACTTTGGGAGGCTGAGGCAGGCGGATTACCTGAGGATGGGAGTTCAAGACCAGCCTGACCAATATGGAAAAACCCTGTCTCTACTAAAAATACAAAATTAGCCAGGCGTGGTGGTGCATGCCTATAATCCAAGCTACTGGGGAAGCTGAGGCAGGAGAATTGCTTGAACCCAGGAGGCGGAGGCTGTGGTGAGCTGAGATTGTGCCATTGCACTCCAGCCTGGGCGACAAGAGCAAAACTCCATCACAAAAAAAAAAAAAAAAGCTTTCTTTCTTTCCATTCATCATACTATTTCCTCTGCCTGGAATGTCATACATCTCCATCTATAGACATCTTCTCAATCTTTAATGTCTATCTCAAATATAACATTCTTTTTGATGACTTTTCTGATTTCCCCAACTAGATGTGACTTCATTTGGCTCATCTTTTTATTATATTTTATATGGCAGCACAGGGCTTTGTAGGTAGAAGACAATCCTTAACTTTATAGTGGACTAAATTTTTTTTTTTTTTTTTTTTTTTTGAGATAGGGTCTCATTCTGTTACTCAGATTCTTGTTCTGTTACCCAGGCTGGAGTGTAGTGGCACATACATGGCTCACTGCAGCCTCAAGTAATCTTTCTGCCTCAGACGCCCGAGTAGTTGGGACTATCAGCATAGCACTATGTCTGGCTAATGTTTTAATTTTTGTAGAGATGGGTTCTTGCCATGTTGCTCAAGCTGGTCTCAAACTCCTCGGCTCAAATGATTGTCCAACCTTGGCCTCCCAAATTGCTAGGATTACAGACATTGGCCACCACTCCTGGCCTCTTATTTTTATTTATTATTTATTTATTTTTGAGACAGAGTTCCGCTTTTGTTGCCCAGGCCGTAGTGCAATGGCATGATCTTGGGTCACTGTAACCTTTGTCTCCCAAGTAGCTGGGATTACAGGCACCTGCCACCAAGCCCAGATACTTTTGTATTTTTAGTAGAGATGGAGTTTTACCATGTTTGTTGGCCAGGCTGGTTTCAAACTCCTGACCTCGGGTGGGATCCTCTTGCCTCAGCCTCCCAAAGTGGGGATTACAGGCATGAGCCACTGTGCCTGGCCCTGGCCTCTTATTTTTATACTTTACTTGAAAGCTGCCTGAGAGCAAAAGGAATATAAGCATAAAGAAAAATAAACAGGCCAGGCATGGTGGCTTACACCTGTAATCCCAGCACTTTGGGAGGCCGAGGTGGGCAGATCACCTGAGGTCAGGAGTTTGACACCAGCCTGGCCAACATACACTGAAACCTAATCTCTAATAAAAAATACGAAAATTAGCTAGGCATGGTGGCACATGCCTGTAGTCCCAGCTACTTGGGAAGCTGAGGCAGGTGGATCGCTTGAAGCTAGGAGGCAGAGGTTGCAGTGAGCTGAGATCGTGCCACTGCACTCCAGCCTGGGCTACAGAGCAAGACTCCAGCTCTCAAAAAAAAAATAAAGAAAGAAAGAAAGAAAGAAAAGAAAAGAAATGGACAGAAGTTATCTTGCCCGACAAAAACATAATGATATTCATCATTATAATCCACTGACTGATACTGAAAGTATTAATATGATTTGTGATTGAAAAAAATAGTCTGGATCTTTGCAACTTAAGTGACTTGTTAAAATCAGTTATTTCCCAAGAGAACTGGATTCTCTTTTAAAACCCTCTCACTTTCTTGAGACACAGGGCCAAGCCAATAAGAACTGAACCCCGGAGACAGGAAAGAAGTGTCCTGTTCCCCATCTCAACATCAAAATGAGTCAGAGACACTGCCTTTGTAGAGGACTTTGATTAAATTCCTCAGGAAGGATCAGGAGTGGGTGGAATATAAACAATAAACAATCAGAAAAATGAGTGTGTTCGGGGTCCCCAAGACCACTCCCAGGTTTGATGATTTGTTAGGATGACTCATGTTACTCAGCATATAGTCAAATTCACAGTAACAACCCTTTTACAGTGAAAGGATACAAAGCAAAACCACTAAAAAGAAAAAGCCCCAGCTGAGCGAGGTGGCTCACGCCTGTAATCTCAGCACCTTGGAGGCTGAGGCAGGTAAATCACAAGGCTCAGGAGTTCAAGACAAGCCTGGCCAAGATGGTGAAACCCAGTCTCTACTAAAATACAAAAATTAGCTGGGTGTGGTGGCAGACGCCTGTAATCCCAGCTACTTGGGAGGCTGACGCAGAGAGCTTCTTGAACCCGGGAGGCAGAGGTTGCAGTAAGCCAAGATCATGCCACTGCACTACAGCCTGAGTGACAGAGTGAGACTCCATCTCAAAAAGAAAAGAAGAAAGAAAGAAAAAGAAAAAGCCCCATAGGATGATGAAGTCTGGAAGAAACCAGGTATAAACATCCAAGAATCCCTTCTCAGTGGAGTCATGCAAAGTGTGCTTAATTCCTCCAAGAATGAGTTGTGATAACATATATGAAACATTGTCTACCATGGAGATTTATTGGAGACTGACTTAGTGGTCAGGGTTTTTATTGCGGCTGGTCATGTAGGCATTTTCTGCCTAGCATGTAGCAAAATTCCAGACTCCTAGAAGGAAGGTAGGTATTCAGTATAAACCATACTGTTTGTAGAAACAGTTTAGGCACTGTGAGCCATTCTTATCATTTGGAGAATGGTAGGAACACTCCTAAAATCCAGTATCTTTGATGCAAGCCAATGATCAACCTTATAAGCAGGTTTTTCAGTACTCCTTTTCTGCACAGAGATATACTGAAAATATTCTTCCTTCTTGATTCAAAAATCTCACTTTTAGGATTTTTTTGAGATGGAGTCTCACTCTGTTACCCAGGCTGGAGTGCAATGGTGCAATCTCAGCTCACTGCAACCTCTGCCTCCCGGGTTCAAACGATTCTTCTGCCTCAGCCTCTCCAGTAGCTGAGATTACAGGCGCCTGCCACCATGCCCAGCTAATTTTTGTATATTTAGTAAAGATGGGGTTTCAACATGTTGGCCAGTCTGGTATCGAACTCCTGACCTTGTGATCTGCCTGCCTCAGCCTCCCAAAGTGCTGGGATTACAGAGGTGAGCCACCGCACCTGGCCTGCGTGGTTTTGTTTTGTTTGTTTTTTGTTTTTAGCAAATAGTATGAAGTTGAGCAAAGTTATATACATTAAGATGTTAACACAATATTGTTTAATTTAGTAAAGAAAATTGGAACCAGACCGGGCATGGTGGCTCGTGCCTATAATCCCAGCAATTGGGATGTTGAGGTGGGAGGCTCACTTGAGGTTAGGAGTTAGAGTTCGAGACCAGCCTGGCCAACACGGGGAAACCCTGTCTCTACTAAAAATAAAACCATAGCTGGGCATGGTGGTGCACACCTGTAATCCCAGCTACTCATAAGGCTGTGGCAGGAGAATCTCTTGAACCCAGGAGGCAGAGGTTGCAGTGAGCCAAGATTGTGCCACTGCACTCCAGACTGGGTGACAGAGACTCCGTCTCAAAAAAGCAAAAAATTATAGCAAGGAGCTGTTCACTAAAACAAAAAAAAGAAAAAGAAAAAAAAAAATTGGAAACAAAGTAATGCCCCCAAATTGTGAAATGGTTCAGTAAATCACAGTGTAACAATGTGAAGAAATATTAAACAATCAATAAAATTATATATATTTTATATGTATGTTTGTGTATATATATTATACATATATATTTGAGATGGAATCTTGCTTTGTTGCCCAGGTTGGAGTGCAGTGGTGTGATCTGGGCTCACTGCAACCTCTGCCTCCCAGGTACAAATGATTCTCCTGCCTCAGCCTCCTAAGTAGCTGGGACTACAGGTACGTGCTACCTGGGGAATTTTTTTGTAATTTTAGTAGAGACAGGGCTTAACCACCTTACCCAGAATGGGTTTCGATCTCCTGACCTTGTGATCTGCCTGCCTTGGCCTCCCAAAGTGCTGGGATTACAGGCATGAGCCACTGCGCCCGACCTGCTGAAATTATATTTTTTAAGACTTTTGATGACAAAAATAATTTTTTTTTTTTTGAGATGTAGTCTCACTCTGTTGCCACGCTGGAGTGCAGTGGTGCAATGCAACCTCCAACTCCCTGGTTCAAGCGATTCTCCTGCCTTAGCCTCCTGAGTAGCTGGGCTTACAGGCATGTACCACCATGTCCAGCTAATTTCTTTTGGTATTTTTAGTAGAGACAGGGTTTCACCATGTTGGCCAGGATGGTCTTGATCTCCTAATCTCGTGATTTGCCTCCCTCAGCCTCTCAAAGTGTTGGGATTACAGGCGTGAGCCACTGCGCTCAGCCGACAAAGATGATTATACTGGGAAGTAAATCAATATGCAAAGTGTTATATGCAGTAATAACTCAAAATTGGAAGAAATACAGAATAAAATCTAGAACGAAATATATGAAAATATAATCATGATTCATTTCTGCAGGATGGTTTTATAATTTTTATTTTCCTCTTGACCTTTTTTTGTTTTTAATTTTTATTTAATAAACATGTACTTTATCTTTTTTTTTTTTTTTGAGACAGAGTCTTGCTCTGTTGTCCAGGATGGAGTGCAGTGGTACGATATGGCTCATTGCAACCTCTGCCCCCAGGTTCAAGTGATTCTCCTGCCTCAACCTCCCTAGTAGCTAGAATTACAGGTGTGTGCCACCACACCAAGCTAATTTTTCTATTTTTAGTAGAGATGGGGTTTCACCATGTTGGCCAGGCTAGTCTTGAACTCCTGACCTCAAGTGATCTGCCTGCCTTGGCCTCCTAAAGTGCTGAGATTATAGCCATGAGCCTCCATGTCCAGCCTACTTTTCTAATCAGAAAATAAGTTAAAATGGTAAGATAATTAGATTTTAGATCTATAGGTCTATGGATCCAAAGTCAGTTTTGTAAAAATGTAAAATATTAGCCGGGCGCGGTGGCTCAAGCCTGTAATCCCAGCACTTTGGGAGGCTGAGGTGGGTGGATCGCGAGGTCGGGAGATCGAGACCATCCTGGTCAACACGGTGAAACCCCGTCTCTACTAAAAAATACAAAAAATTAGCTGGGCGTGGTGGCGCATGCCTGTAATCCCAGCTACTCAGGAGGCTGAGGCAGGAGAATTGCCTGAACCCAGGAGGCAGAGGTTGCGGTGAGCCGAGATCGCGCCATTGCACTCCAGACTGGGTAGCAAGAGCGAAACTCCGTCTCAAAAAAAAAAAAAAAAAAAAGTAAAATATTTACTGAGTACAGTAAGTAACATGAGTATTTATATATATAAAACAGCTTAACTGGGGAATTGTTGACCATTTAAAACGCTATTTTCCAGCTGAGCATGGTGGCTCACATCTATAATCTCAGCACTCCAGGAGGCTGAGGAGGGAGGGTAGGTTGAGGCCAAGAGTTCAAGATGAGCTTGGGCAGTATGGCAAGAACATGTCTCTACAAAAGTCTTGAAAAATTAGCCAGGTGTTGTGGTAGGTTCCTGTAGTCCCAGCAACTTGGAAGGCAAGAATTGCCTGAGCACAGGAGTTCAAGGTTTCAGTAAGCTAGGATCACACCACTGCCCTCCAGTCTGGGTGACAGAATAAGACTCTCTCTTAAAAAAAAAAGGAAAAGAAAAAGACAAAAGCAATTTTTCTATTTCAAATGCTTCTTTAAATATCTAACATTTAAAAGGCAGAGAGGGGAGATATTTTCTTATAAACACTAAAGAAAGCAGAATGGCTAATTTTTATAATAATGAAGAAATGGTTCACAAACTAACCAATACAGAAATGAAATTTCAATGGATAGAACAAAAAATGAATTTCCTAACGTATTTTGTGGTTTATATAACTGTAATTCAACTTACTTACAGTACATTAAATATTAGTAAGTAATAGCACTTTGGAAGGCTGAGGAGGATGGATCGCTTCAAGACCAGCCTGGCCAACATGGCAAAACCTCATCTCTACTGAAAATATAAACATTAGTGAGGTGTGGTGGTGTTTGCCTGTAGTCCCAACTACTTGGGAGGCTAAGGCAATGGAATCATTTGAACTGGGAGGCAGGGGTTACAGTAAACTGAGATGGCACCACTGCACTCCAGCCTGGGTGACAAAGTGAGACTCTGTCAAAAAACAAACAAAAGTAATAGTAATATAAATCATGGAAGTTTCTACAGCTTTAAGGAGAATTAGGTAATCGCTCTACAAACTCCTTTTGGAGAAGGTGACTTCTAATGTATCCAGTCCCAATTTCCCTCCATTTGTTGTCATGCATCTATCTTGGTCACATATATGCTATTTAACAAAAAGCTATTTTCCTGCTATCCAGGATCTCCACCACTGCATTAAACTGCCATACAGAAAACAGACTGCTATTGTATCATCTTATCCCTAGAGAGATGAAATAGTTTGCAGCTTCTTTGAAATCACAAAGCAATTCTTTTGTGTACTAAATTGGCCCAAGGCTACGGAGGTTGTGCAACAGAAATCTGCAGAGGCAGCCTCTCTTCCCACATGACCTCCACTCACGGCTGCTTCCCAGCCCTGCCAGAACATGAAAACCCTGAAAGCACTCCATGTGGGGGCAGTGCTCTCTCTTGCATCTGAGGTACTTCTTGGGCTGCTGTGGTTAACCTAAATTCGACCTGAGGGACAAATGGAGGCGTCAAGAAGCACTCCTATTACTGCAGTTCAACTATGCATTTTTGTTACCATTCTTTTTAAAAAAATTATTATTTTTTAAGAGACAGGGTCTTGCTCTGTCACCCAGGCTGGAGAAGAGTGGTGCTACTACAGTTTACAGCAATCTCAAACTCCTGGGTTCCAGTGATCCTCCTGCCTCACCTCAGCATCCTGAGCAAGCAGGGGCCACCACACCCAGCTAATTGTTTTATTTTTTGTAAAGATGGGGTCTTCCTATGTTGCCCAGGCTAGTCTTGAACTCCTGGCCCCAAGGGATCCTCCTACCTCAGACTCCCAAAGTGCTGGGATTATAGGCTTGAGCCACGATGCCATCCTGTTGCCATTATTTAAAAAGAATTACTCTTTAAATGGTTTGGCTATTTTCAGAAATTTAACTGCTTAATTAATTAATTAATTATTTTGTTTTTCGAGACAGGGTTTCACTATGTTGGTCAGGCTGGTCTTGAACTCCTGACCTCAAGTGATCCACCCGCCTCGGCCTCCCAAAGTGCTGGGATTACAGGCATGAGCCACCGCGCTCGGCCAATTAATTAATTTTTGAGATGGAGTCTCGCTCTGTTGCCCAGGCTGGAGTGCAGTGGCATGATCTCTGCTCACTGCAACCTCTGCCTCCCGGGTTGAAGCAATTCTCCTACCTCAGCCTCCTGAGTAACTGGGATTACAGGTGCGCACCACCACACCCCAGCTAATTTTTGTATTTTTAGTAGAGACAGAGTTTCACCATTTTGGTCAGGCGGGTCACAACTCCTGACCTCATGATCCTCCTGCCTTGGCCTCCCAAAGTGCTGAGATTATAGGTGTGAGCCACCGCACCGGCCTTAACTGCTTAAAAAAGGGCTTTGAGGAAGTGGCAGGGAAAGAGGACAGATGAATGAAGCATTGCTATGGAGTGTCTTTAGATAAACTGTAGCTAATGAAGGTCAGCATTCCTCTGAATCACTATATTTAAATAAATAAAGTCAGCAATTGGTAATTGCTAAGCGGCGGTTCAAGTACAATCAACAGCCCTTCAAAGACTTTGTTGCTTCTTCTTTTTTCTTTTTCAGGAAGAAACACATTGAAAATATTAGAAAAAGGATGAGACTTAGAATCAAGAACAACCTGGGTTCACGGCTGGGCATGGTAGCTCATACCTGTAATCCCAGCTCTTTGGGAGGCCAAGGCGAGCGGATCACCTGAGGTCAGGAGTTGGAGACCAGCCTGGCCAACATGGAGAAACACCATCTCAAAAAAAAAAGACAAACAAACAAACAAAACCTGGGTTCATTATGAGCTGTGAAACATATTAACAGACAATTTTCAGACACTATGCTTTCCTGCCATTTGTTATGTTTGAATTTCAAGCTTTTCCTCTATAAATGGGAATACCAACAAATGTCACCCTTGCCATAGGTGACTGTGTACAAAGAAAGTATAAGCAAACTGTAAAGGGCTATCTAATCGTTAATTGTTGTTGCTGTTAGGTCTGCCTGACATAAAACTACTTAATACATGGTCACAAAATTATTAATGAACTGAGCTAATTATAGTGGACAAATGGTAAAAGTAGATCAATTAAGAACCTTAAAACCAACAATAACACTTTCATGTAAAAATTAACATATTTAATTGCAAAACATAAATATCTCATATGGAACTCAGTTGAACACTGGGGTAATATCCCAAGGGAAAACAATGTCTTAACAGCCAGAACTAGTCACGATAATTATCACATAGTGAGATCTCAGGTATGGCAGGCAGATGCTATCAAATCATGTTTCAAAAAGTACAGATGATATGGGAGGGGGGATGGGGAAGCGCTGGGTAGAGAAAGGCGGGTCCCTGGCTAGGGGTCCATTCCCACACACCTAGGGGAGGACAGGTGCTCCCGCTTTTATGCCCAAATGTTACATTTTCCAAGACCACTCTGGCCTGCCACGCCCCCATCCTGGGCTTATAAAAACCCTAGCCCCTAGTGGACAGACACACAAGCGGCTGAATGTGGAGAGGAGAGGATTTGTGAATGAAGACAGAAGCTGCTGGACGGCGCGAGGAACACATTGGCGGATGAAGACAAGTGGCTGGACGTGAGAGGACATGGAGTGGAACACGCTGGCCCAAGAGTGTGCGTGAGGTCGGCAGGACGGCAGGCCATCCACCGGCAGAACGATGCGGAGTTCTGGCTGGGGCAGTAGGAGAGCCCAGGCTGCTGAGTGGCCCGACTCCAGGGGAAAACCGTCTCCCTTCTGGCTCCCCCAACTGCTGAGAGCTACTTCTACGCAATAAAACCTTGCACTCATTCTCCAAGCCCACATGTGATCTAATTCTTTCTTTTTTTTTTTTTTTTTTGGAGAGTCAGTTTCACTCTTGTTGCCCAGGCTGAAGTGCGGTGGCACTATCCCAGCTCACTGCAATCTCCACCTCCTGGGTTCAAGCGATTCTCCTGCCTCAGCCTCCCGAGTAGTTGGGAGTACAGGCATGCACAACCACGACTGGCTAATTTTTGTATTTTTCGTAGAGACTGGGTTTTACTAAGTTGGTCAGAGTGGTCTCAAACTCCTGACCACGTGAGCTGTCGCCTTGGCCTCCCAAAGTGCTGGGATTACAGGTGTGTGCCACAGTGCCTGGCCATGTGATCCAATTCTTCTGGTACACCAAGGGAACCCCCAGGATACAGGAATCTCTCTGTCCTTGTGATAAGGAAGGGTTATAGACTAACACAAGCCGCCTATCACATGGCTAAATTAAAAGGGCACCCTGTAACATATACCCACTGGGGTTTCAGGAGCTGTAAACATTCACCCCTAGACACTGCCATGGAGTCGCAGCCCCACAACCTGCCTATCCATATGTTCCCCTAGAGGTTTGAGCAGCGGGGCACTGAAGAAGTGAGCCACGTGCCCTGCGACAGGGACAGAGGAACTTTTCCAGTTTCACAGAGACGGTAGAGTAAGAGGTTCAGAGTCTGGGCTCTTGAGTTCAAATCTGGTAAGTTGTATGACACTGGGAAAATTATTTAACCTTTTCTCAACCTCAGTGTTGATATCTGTAAAATTGGGTTAGCAGTACTATGTATCTCTCAGGATTTCTGTGACGATTAAATGAAGAAACACAGGCAAATCACTACAGGGTTATTTGCTTAGCTCTTGTCATCTTCATCATACTATCTATACAAGGTGACTTTCTACAAGTGTAACTAGACAGTAGTCATCTATTTTACAATCAGATATTAACCTTCATTCATAGTAGTGAACCTGCATGTCTTTGAAATGTCCACTGTGGTTATCCATCCTGTGAGGTCTCTGCATATCAATATGCTGTTTGCGTGAGGTTAGATGTGCCTACTAGGAACTGTGGATACTTGAACCAAATGTTAGCAGCTGTCCAAAGTACAGTTCTTCATATACTATAACCAGTCTCTGAACCACCCAGAGTCCCTGGGTTATACTTTTAAATTTCAAATTTCTTATCCAAGTTGCTCATGCCCTATGTTTCACTTCTAGTAAAATTTATCTTTTTTCAAATGAAAATGTCAAAAAGCTAAAGATGTGCATATGTGCATACCTTTTCTAATTTGCAGTGAGTGAAATTTTGCTAATGCAGAAGCTAAAGAAGTTAGAATAATGAAACGCTAAGATAGGAGCTTATAATAGTATCCACCATGTTAAATGACAGTAGTGGTCAATGAAGCAATTACTTCACATCTAATATCCTACCGAAATGAAATAACTGCATTTTAAGGAAATAAAACCTAACCTTTCTTAAGATGTCCTGCTAAATGAGTCAAAAAAAATCCTAATTCTAGACCTATAAAATTAATCAAAATAATCCAACTGTGCAATCATCCCACTTCTTATCATAAAGAATCTAATAATGCAGTAAATTATGGATCTTATATATAAAAGATACCCCCACCCCACCTCCCCAACAGACATCTTCTTGAGATCAAGGTCCACTCCTCTGTGACATGGAAGGACCCTCTGGGGGAAGGCTGGGCCCATCCACTTCAGCACAAGCTGCTCCTCCAGCCTGCCTGCCTGTGTCACTGCTACCTGTCAGCCAGAAGCATCCCAGTGTCTACTGGGCTGCTGCAGATTGAACAGACTGTGAATGCAGCCAGAGGATAAGAGGTTGTTTTAATTGGCTAAATCTGCTAGGTACTAAGCGTGTGGCCATGAATTTGTAGCCAAAACACTAATCTAAAAAAAAAAAAAAAAGCCACATACAATTTAAACACAAAACAAGAATGACATTTTTGTTATTCTAGTTTTACCACGAGGGTTTATAACATAACATTTTATGACTGAAATCCGGTACCTTTGCTGAAGTAGAATTTTCGCGATATACTCCTTGTACCAAGTCCATAAGAGCACTTGCTAAAAGTTCCACAACCTAAAAAGTGAGAAGAAAAAAAAATTTTTTTTTAAATATATCTCCACTGTTACCTCAGAATGCTTCAGAAGGCTCAGTGGCAAGGCAGAATCTGTGCTTGACAGAAAAAAATGAGGCTATGCGTAAAGATCTCAGCAAACGGCATTGCCCACCTGGATATTAAAGCTGTGATCCACATTTTTTCAGTCATAATTCAAGCCAAAAAAAATCTGATAAGCATAGCATTTAACTAATATACATGAAAATCAAGTAATAGCCATTTTGAACATAAGCTTACATTTCAGATAACTAATGAAATCTTAACTCAATTTATTTTCTGCATGTTTATTTCTGTCAGGTGGATACTTTTTCAGTACTCCCATTCTGGGAGCAATTACAATGCTAATTTTCATACTTACTACAGAAAAAAAAGCAAAAGCAAAAGAATAGCTAACCTTTTAAATATGTTCATTCTGTTGCACTTAAAATGCACTGTGAATATATTTACTGTGGGGCCACTAGGTCAAATGTACCATAAACACTGAACATTTTTACAGAACTGCAATACTGAAATCATATTCATCAAACCTGTATTATTTTTCAAGGCTCAGGCTTTGTTTTTTTTTTTTTTTAAATCAAGTGAAATCAAAAGCTTTGAACTTGTTCCAGGATGTTAAACAAGCAAAAAACAGTAAATGGTCTCTTTGGAACTACTATACAATTTAGAGTAGTTTGCATAAAGCATCTTAATTTGAGAGGATAAAATAGTGGTATTTATGATAATGTTCAATGCAGCCATTTCAAGTAAGAATTCCTCAAGGCAATCCCATCCGCTTCTTACAAGTCTTAATATCTTGTATATTTAACTTCCTATATTATGCAGTCCTGTATCAGATTTCCACTCTTTGCTTCCGAAAATTCAGCTCCGTTCTGATTGAATTAAAGGATTTTGTTTCAGCTTTTATCATTCTTGTAATTGAAGACATTATTAAGCCAAAGAATACAGACCCAAACAACAAGATATTTCAATCTCAGGTACCCTGGGTTTAATAAACATTTTCTTAGAGGCAAATTAAATTAATTTGTAGAAAGACTTGCTTTAACATTTTAACACGAGCATTTATCTCCAAATTTATATTTACACTCATACTACATAACATACACAGAACTGCTGATATGAAATTTTTGTGGATTAAAGGCATTTTTTTCCTAGCTCTTGGCAGATGGGTTAATTTGTAAGACCTATACAAAGTCTGTTTTTTTGTTTTTTGGTTTTTTTTTTTAATCACATTGTCCTTTAGGTAACCGAATACTTAAGAAATATTGTAGCAATATGAGCTACAGAGGAACTGGAAGGACAATGATCCTACAGTGTTACCGCATAAGTTGAGTTATTTAAGTGGAGAAGAGAGAAAAATGAATGGATTTTTTTTTCCCCTGAAGGTATCAGATAAGCCCTATTCCCAAATCCAGGAGGACTGAGTATCGCCAATAGGTCTATGAAAGACTGTAACTAAACGCACAGCATCAGATTGGATTACAGTTTACACAAGCAACATCCCAAGATCCCCCTGATGGCTGGACACATAATACAGATCAATCACTCACTAAGAAATGTTATGGTTCTGAAACAGTTTGAGCTCTGAGACCAGCACTGGTAATGTGAAGAGGGATTTACAAAGAGAAAGTCTAACACTAAATGTCAAAATGATGGCATGAACTTTTAACAGTGGATCTGGCTCTGGATAACCAGAGTGTTCCTTTACTTCCCTGAAATTCCAGAACAGGCAGAAGTAACAAGAACATTTTGTTCTCTCTTTTTCTCATTGAGCAAACCTGTGCTTTTAAGTTCATAATTCATAAAGGCCTGTACTTACAAATGGTTATACTTACTTGAACTGAACACAGCTTCATAGCCAATGATAACCATTAAGGAAAAAGCTTTAGACTTCTTTGAGTTAAAAAGTCGAGGAAGGGAGGCCGGGCGCGGTGGCTCAAGCCTGTAATCCCAGCACTTTGGGAGGCCGAGGAGGGTGGATCACAAGGTCAAGAGATTGAGACCATCCCGGTCAACATGATGAAACCCCGTCTCTACTAAAAATACAAAAAATTGGCTGGGTATGGTGGCACGTGCCTGTAGTCCCAGCTACTCAGGAGGCTGAGGCAGGAGAATTGCTTGAACCCAGGAGACGGAGGTTGTGGTGAGCCGAGATCGCGCCATTGCACTCCAGCCTGGGTAACAAGAGCGAAACTCTGTCTCAAAAAAAAAAAAAAAAAAAAAAAAAAAAGTCGAGGAAGGGAAGAGACTATAAAAAGCAAGAAAAGGCTGGGCGCGGTGGCTCAAGCCTGTAATCCCAGCACTTTGGGAGGCTGAGGCGGGTGGATCACGAGGTCAGGAGATCGAGACCATCCTGGTCAACATGGTGAAACCCCGTCTCTACTAAAAATACAAAAAATTAGCTGGGCATGGTGGCACGTGCCTGTAATCCCAGCTACTCAGGAGGCTGAGGCAGGAGAATTGCCTGAACCCAGGAGGCGGAGGTTGCGGTGAGCTGAGATGGCGCCATTGCACTCCAGCCTGGGTAACAACAGTGAAACTCCATCTCAAAAAAAAAAAAAAAAAAGCAAGAAAAGCCTAGGGAAGAAGAAATGTTCCAGATACGGGTGACTTACCCAGTGAACGTATCAATCTCTTTTCATTGCCTGAAATGTTTATTTTTAAATTATACCAAAGAAAGATGTGTTTAAGTATCACCCTTCTTTAAAATGGCAAATATTTCTAGAAAGAACACAAGGCTACCAGCCACTCACAATTTAGTAAGCTCATTTAATAATCTGACCTTTTTTTTGGTTACTACCCCAGATATTCACCTGTTTAGATACTGCTATACTTGCATTTAGAAAACACTTGGTTAGGCCGGGCACTGTGGCTCATGCCTGTAATCCCAGCACTTTGGGAGGCCAAGGCAGGTGGATCACCAGAGGTTGGGAGTTCAAGACCAGCCTGACCAACATGGAGAAATTCCATCTCTACTAAAAATACAAAATTAGCCAGGTGTGGTGGTACATGCCTGTAATCCCAGCTGCTTGGGAGACAGGAGAATCACTTGAGCCCAGGAGGTGGAAGTTGCAGTGAGCCAAGATTGTGCCATTAAATTCCAGCCTGGGCAACAAGAGTAAAACTGCATCCCCCACCACCACTCCCTACCCCCCCAAAAAAAAGAAAAAGAAAAAAGAAAAGAAAAGAAAACACTTGGTTAATAACATTTTCCCACCACAGATTCTTAAGGAATGCATGTTCAGGCAACTCAAAGTGCTGGCAGAGATAATGGCAGCCAAAGGAGAATCCAGAGGCCTGGTGCTCTAGATAAGTGCATTCTTGATAAAGATTCCAGGACTTTTGTTCCTTAGGCCCATGGGGCAAGCAAACACTTTCTGTTGGGGGGTGGGGAGTTAAAAGAGCCTCCATGTGAGCTACCCTTGGAAGCCCAACAGATTAGAGAACTATAAAAAACAAAACAAAACATAGCAGAATACTAGCAGCCAGAGAATCTAGATTCTATTCCAAGGTCTACTAATAATTTGATTGTGAGATTTGGGTAAATCAATTTTTCTGAGCTTTGATTTTCTTCAACTCAATGCAATGAATTGCAATAAAGGGAGTTGGAAAAGATGATTCCTTAAGGTCTCCTCCAGCCCCACAATTCTAAGCTTTTAGAAATGCAAGGCTTAGTATTATAATTAGGCATGTAAACTTGAAAAGTGCTTTCTGTAAATTTTGATGGAACATTTTTGCTCATCTATTCATTTTTGTCTGTTGTCTTCACATGAACTTTCCCTCTAACTGAATTTTACTGGCTAATTTCTTTGTGAAACTTTTTGTACCAAATTCCCCTTGGTTTCAATACCTAGAATTATAGTACAATTCCCACTTTTCACAACCATTATGACTGTTAGACCACTTCATCAGCTGACAAAGAAGTCCTACT
Source organism: Saimiri boliviensis (assembly GCF_048565385.1). NCBI lineage: Eukaryota > Metazoa > Chordata > Mammalia > Primates > Cebidae > Saimiri > Saimiri boliviensis. Next base: position 62,236,025 of record NC_133452.1, on the reverse strand, counting down.
TCAGTCAATTAAGGCAACACTGCTGAGCTCTGATTCTTGAAGGGCTCTAATGCTTGGAAAAGATTTACACATACCGGATTCTGAATGATATCAGGCTTAACTGCCAAGTTGCATCAAAAAAATAATGGTACTAAGTTGGCCATACTGTGAGTATCTCTAAAGTGTAAATACATAGAGCATTTAGAAGAGAATCTGGAACATAAGTTTCAGTAAGTGTTAACTTATTCTTCTTTTATACTGCCGTATTATGCTATATTCAGTACAAGTCTTGGGTAGGGTGAAAGGCATAGTATGGACATCAAGATTACAGTGTCTTTAAAATTGTGTGCCTAAATATTTTGGAAGAAAGTGGGCTTTAGTTCAACAACAAAACCCAACCCAGAGCACATGCAAAGACCTTTTTAACCCAAATCACAGACCTCTGAAACACTGACTTGCTGCATCCTGAAATATTGTGTTAGATTATGCAACAGTCAGCATCAACGTTAAATAATGTACTTTAGCCATCTAGAGAGCAATTAAACAGGAGATAATTTTCTGCATTGCTGGTGACTGCAAGAATAGCAGCATTGCTTACCTACATATGCAAATAAAAAAAAATGCTCTTCTCTTCAGTTTGGGTCATATGTTGAAATGTGACTCTACAGCAATGCCATACGGTGTCCTTAAGTCTTCTGAGTAATGCCTTATATTCTGGTGAACCCAAGGTGGCAACCATTCCCAATGTCAGTGTTATGAACTGGCTTCTGCCACCTCCCTTGTTTTGGCTTCTGGGGAGAGTGCTGCAGCATAGGACGGTGCATGTCTAGTTGCTGTTCTCAAGCAAACTGCTAACCACTCCCATTTCAGTAACCACCACCTCACTGAAGTTAAGGAATAGATAGTATCCAGGTGTATCTGAACCTTAACAAAATTACAGATCTGACATAATTGACCTTTGTGATGAATTTCTCAAATGGTTAATTTACAGGACAAATTTCAGCAATCTTGGGGGAATATGTAATTGCTTCATTTTTTATCTTTTGGCAAGGGTAACTACAATTCAATGATTTTTTACACTAAAAAACCAAAATGACAAATACCCTCACAAAGGATGTTGTGATGACTATGCCCTAAGCTATAATAAATTTCCATTGTGAAAAACAGAATTTGAGAGGAGTACGGGATGGTAAGAGAGAAATACTGACCAAAAAAAAAATCCTCGCATTGCTATCCAAAGATGTCTAACGTATTCTTAAGGAAAAAAGGCTGTTTACAAAACAGAAGTAGTATGACAGGTATTTTAAAAACAAAAAAAATGAGATCAGTCTATGTGTTTATATACACAGGAGAAAAAGTCTGAAAGGAGAGACAACAAAATAATAATGATGATGTGTAAGTGATAGATTCTGGATGATTTTTAATTAAAAATTGTTTTATTCAACCTTTCTGCTTAAATTTATATTTGCTAAGTTTATAATGGCTTACATATACAATGTATTACACGATCTCCCCCTTCTTATGTATTGCTTTTATAATTAAATAAAACAAACCTATTTCCTTGTGGAGAGCGTTAATTGGGGGGAGACCTCAAGGTAAGCTATTTCCAAAAATTGATTTGTGGAATAGATCACTCAACTGTTTTTTGACTAGCGAAAATAGGATCAGTAAGTGGTGGTAAGCATTCTGTACAGACAAGTCGTACCTTTCTCAATAAATGGGATTCAGGAATACCGTCAGTTAGCATTTGAATGACAGGTGGAACAGACTCAACAGCGTCGTAGATGTCTGACTAGTACGCCAGACAATGATAATCTGAGCAAAGGAGTGCCTATCCTAAATTAAAATACAAGTAAATCTTTAGAAGAAAATGTAAACTATAAACTAACGTGGCTCACTTAAAGCTAAAGTCAGCATAATATGAGTTGATGTAATAAAGTAGTAGAGTTGCATTTTAATTCACTTGAATAAGGTTGCTTTATAACTTAATTTGCTTGGTATACAGAAACTGTGAAGGCTATTACAGATTTGTAATCTTTCAAAGATTTGTCCTCAGGTGATTTTAATGATGGTTTTTTACGACAGTGTGGAATGACAAAACGACGTGTCATCCGTCACTCGATTTGAAGGTGAATAACACGGCACCCCTCAGCCTTTACTACTCTTAGCTGCTGCCAAAGAAAAAAGTGTGTGTGTTCCTGTGTGTGCATGTGCATCTGCTGTGCTGATGGCATTAGCTATGCACAACTTTGTTGCGCTCTTTCCTCCACCCCCAGGAACAAACAGCAAGGCATGAAGTAGAAGCAGAGGTAAAACACTCTTGGGGAGGAATGAATTTTCATCTTGGGAGGAACAAAAGATGGATTTAGCCTCTTTTGAAAGAGCTTTGGCATCTGAAGGGATATTGTCAAAATTTCTTTTTAAGCCACAGAAACTTGTGTCAGTGAAAATATCTTACACAAAAATACTTTTACAGAGAGAGGGTGCTAAATGGGCTGATGAAGGTAACGAGAGCAGGTGGTGTCACTCTTCATAAACATGAAGCACATAGTATTTGAGAGATGCATATAAAGATCTACATTACCAAGGTAAGGTACAGAGGTACTGGTTGAAGAGTGGCACCCTCCCATAGAGACCGATAATAATGTCTAACATTTGTAAAGCACTTTATCATTTACAAATGGATTTAAGCAAACCATCCCATTCCAGGTGGATGCAGTCCCCAGTGCTCAGCCACAGCTTCCATGTTGGCAGCCTCAGTGGAGAAATGACTTCTGAAGAACACAGAGCACAGAAGCAGTAGCCAAATGAGGGGTGAATCGACTCACCCACCACCTGGGCACAGACTACCCAGATGAGCCTTACTCTGCATGCTGATTAAAATAAATGAGTGCTCTGATAAAGCCATCGCTAAAGTCTCTGAAAGGATGGCTCTCTCCATTTCTTCCTATCAAACTAGGACTGGGTTTAATGAAGTCAATGATGAAGGGGCTGTTGCAATAAGCACACCAACTCATAGGAGTTCTGGAGGAAGCTTCTAACTCAGCTTTTTGAAGGGAGCCTTTTCAGTACTGCCAAATGTGTAAGGCTTTGCTTATTTGTGGGAGGGATGGCAATCTGTTCTAGTGAGCTGGAAGTTCTTTTTGGCTAAGGGGGTAGTGAAGAGAGAGAAATGGCACTACCCATAGGACAGGTGCAGCAAAAACTAAGCAAATTGATAATCTTAATTTTTAATTTAGAACAGCTGATACATTGGTTTATAAACTAACTACTGGAAACATTTGTCGAAAAGGTTTCAGGAAAATTCAGTGAACTAAACAAAGGCACAAAATCGCAACTGAGGCTGGGTGCAGTGGCTCATGCCTATAATCTCAGCACTTTGAGAGGCCAAGGTGGGAGGATTGCTTGAACTCAGGAGTTTGAGACCAGCGTGGGCAAAATAGTGAGATACCCATCTCGACAGACAATGAATGAAAGTCATTATTTTTAAAATAACAACTGATACAACTTGAAAGAAATAGGCCACAAATTCAGGAAAATGGCTTAAATATGAAGTCTGAGATTTAATTTTATATTTTCTGATGGATTCATTCCATGAACAGTTTGATAGTGTACTATGTGCCTGGTATTGTACTAATGAAACTAGTCTCATTAGGCCACAGTTACATATGAGGCACTACCAAAAAGATCTAAATCATAATTCCTTTATTCAATTAGTACATATAAAAATGTTTGTGGTTCAAATACCATTCAGGAACCATAACTAAACAAGTGTAATAAGTAACTTTTACATTAATTTTTTTTTTTACATTTACTTTCTTTTTGCAATGATTTTATAGTTGTTCTTTTTAAAGAATACATTGTCTAGAAAAATAACTTCATAAAGATAAAGGCTAATTATTTGTCTTTGATCACTCAGAAGGTTAATATGTAAGTTGCAAGACCTTGGGCCAACCATGTAACTTCTTGCTCCTCAGTTTGCTTATCTAGATAAGAGGTTTCTGTGTTTTATCAACAATAAGCTCCATGATTAGAAATACCTAAATGTGCAGCTATATACATTTTTAATTCACAATTGTGAGATACAGTGAAAAAAATATGGATTTCTTTTAGCTACAATAAAACAGTAATAAAAAAACAATTCACTTTTTGAAAAAAGGTGCACAGTTTGGACTACTGTTTCTCATTGAGCAATGTCAAATAGTCATTTATTGATCACTGACTCATGTATTTGTTTAAACAACAATTAGGTTCCTGAAAAAGTAGCAGGCAATTTAAAATGCTTAAGATGAAAATTTTCAGCCAGGTGTGGTAGCTCATGCCTGTAATCCTAACACTTTGTGAGGCCAAGGTGGGAAGATCACTTGAGGCCAGGAGTTTGAGACTAGCCTGGGCAACACAGTGAGACCCAATCTATATAATAAATTTTTTTTTTTTTTGAGATGGAGTCTCACTCTGCCACCCAGACTGGAGTGCAGTGGTGCTATCTTAGCTCACTGCAACCCCTGCCTCTTGTGTTCAAGCGATTCTCCTGCCTCAGCCTCCTGAGTAGTTGGGATTACAAGCATGTGCCACCACGCCCAGCTAATTTTTGTCTTTTTAAATAGAGATGGGGTTTCACCATGTTGGTCGGGCTGGTCTTGAATGACTGACCTCATGATCTGCCCGCCTCAGACTCCCAAAGTGCTGGGATTATAGGTGTGAGCCACCATGCCTGGCAGAAAAAAAATTTTTTTTTAAAGATAAAAATTTTTGTAAGAAATAAAGGGGCCCATTGTAGTGGCTCACGCTTGTAATCTCAGCACTCTGGGAGGCAGTTGGATCACCTGAGGTCAGGAGTTTAAGACCAGCCTGGCCAACATGATGAAACCCCATCTCTACTAAAACTACGACAAAAATTAGCCAGGCATGGTGGGGCACGCCTGTAATCCCAGCTACTCGCGAAGCTGGGGCAGGAGAATCACTTGAACCTGGGAGGCATAGGTTGCAGTGACCCCAGATTGTGCCACTGCACTCCAGTCTGGGTGACAGAGTGAGACTCTGTCTCAAAAAAAAGAAAAAGAAAAAGAAAAAGAAAGAAAAGAAAAAAGAAAGGAAAAGGAGATGTTTTCCAGTAAGTTTTTTAAAAAAAGTTAATTGTGTCAAGTATTTTGCATTACTATAAAAACTATAAATAGTTGCTGAGAACTGAATACTTGGTGATGAAACAAGCAACAGAATTCTGATTATCATCTAGCAGTTAGTTGCTTTATTTTCCACCTTTTCCAATATGGGAATTGCTGACTATGAAGTCTGCTGTACTCAGGATATACCGTTCTCAGTATGTTCTTTACCTACCGGCACTGCCACATGTTTTTCTGACCGACTTCTGAGAGAATTATGCTTGGAATTTTAGTGATGGACTCATTTTATTTCATTCAATGTGGCTGATGAGCTCCATTTTGCTTTTACTGCTTCTTCATCTGGAGACCCTCTCAGGGATATCAACTAAAAGGCTGTTGCTGGCTAGCACACTGTCTTATATTAGTGGCTTTCAATACACATTGTGACACAGTGCAAATACATGTGCATATATAAAACTAAAAAAAATTTTTTTTGAAACAGAGTCTCACTCTGTCACCCAAGCTGGAGTGCAGTATCGTGATTTTGGCTCACTACAACCCTCACCTTTCGGGTTCAAGTGATTCTCCTGCCTCAGTCTCCTGAGTAACTGAGATTACAAGTGCTCACTACCACACCTGGCTAATTTTTGATTTTTGTATTTTTAGTAGAGACGGGGTTTCACCATGTTGGCCAACCTGGTCTTGAACTTCTGACCTCAGGTGATCCGCCTGCCTTGGCCTCCCAAAATGCCCGGGAATACATGCATGAGCCACTGTGCCCAGCCAAAACTAAATTAAAAGTTTAATTATGTAATTTTTTATTGCGTTTTTTTTTTTTTTTTTTTTGAGATGGAGTCTGCTCTTCCACCCAGGCTGGAGTGCAATCACACAATCTCAGCTCACTGCAACACCTGCCTCCTGGGTTCAAGTGATTCTCCTGCCTCAGCCTCCTGAGTAGTTGGGATTACAGGCGTGCACCACCACACCTGGTTAATTTTTGTATTTTTAGTAGAGACAGGGTTTCTCCACATTGGTCAGGTTGGTCTCGAACTCCTGACCTCGTGATCTGCCTGCCTTGGCCTCCCAAAGTGCTGGAATTACAGATGTGAGCCACCGAGACTGGCCTTTTATTTTTATTTTTTTTCTTTTCTTTTTAAAATGGAGACTTAGTCTGTTTCCTAGGCTGGAGTGCAGCAATCTCAACTCACTGCAAACTTGGCCTCCCAGGTGCAAATGATTTTCCTGTCTCAGCCACCCAAGTACCTGGGATTACAGGCGTGCATCACCATACCTGGCTAATTTTTTTTTTTTTTGAAGTTTTATATACAAAAATGGGGTTTCACCATGATGGCCAGGCTGGTCTTGAACTCCTGACCTCAGATGATCCACCCACCTCGGCCTCCCAAAGTGCTAGGATTACAGGCGTGAGCCACCGCGCCTGGCAATTCTTTTTTGTATTTTTAGTAGAGATAGGGTTTCACCATGTTGGCCAGACTGGTCTCGAACTCCTGACCTCAGGTGATCCGTTCACCTTGGCCTCCCAAAGTGCTGGGATTATAGGACCACACCAGGCCTTATTTTTAAAAAGTATTGATAGTGATTCACTAAATTGATTTGATCACTCCCCAATGAAAAGGATGTGGTCTGTGCTTTGAAGTATTATTCAACATCATGCTGATGTATATCATGTATAGCTCATACCTTGGTTAGACTTTGTAATTACACATAAGGTCTCCCAAATTTTTGATGCAGTTTAAACATTGTTTTTCTAAAATACATATTTAAAGGTATTTATTTCTTTATCACTTTTTACCAAAAACATGTAAATGAACTGAAGGTAAGCAGAGAGGCAGGATAAAACAGAATCATTCTTGGGTACTATGGAGCATATTCTATTAGGGTGCATTTCAATCTTGAAGGTTTATACTAAAGCATCAAGTTATTTCTTTTTGAGACAGAGTCATACTCTGTCACCTAGGTTGGAGTGCAGTAGTGCCATCTCGGGTCACTGTAACCTCCCCCTCCTGGGTTCAAGCAATTATCCTGTTTCAGTCTCCCGAGTAGCTGGGAGTACAGGTGCACACCACCACACCCAGCTAATGTGTGTATTTTTACTAGAAACTGGTTTTAACCAGGTTGGCCAGGCTGGTCTTGAACTCTTATCCTCAGGTGATCCACCCAACTCAGTCTCTCAAAGTGCTGGGATTACAGGCGTGAGCCACTGGGCCCGGCCTGATGCATAGCTTTGATCCTAGTAGATTCCTGAAAACAAATGGTCTTAGATCATATTTGGCCAAAAGAGCTAAACATTTCAGTAGTTTCCTAGGAGTCACAAATACATCTTGCAAATTCCAGAGCTGCCACGTCTTTTGGGTAACACAGTTCAGTTTCTAGCTCAATCAGTTCCTCTTCAAATTTGGCCACACTAAAAGGCATGTGTTTATAATTCAGAGATATCCCAAGGTTTGTGCTCTAAAGGCAGGCACAGAAATAAAATCATGATTTATGTGTATTAAAATCCACACATTTTGACTAGAGCTGTAATTGTATTTCTTCCAAATAACTCTGAAGCTCTTCAAAATCAATGGAATTCTAAAAATAACTAATGCTACTAGTAGTGTTTTCGAAAAAATTAGGTAATCCCTTTTTTCCTTCCTTCAAATAATCAGGTAGAAATCTGGGGGCCAAGCGCAGTGACTTATGCCTATAATCCCAGCACTTTGGGAGGCTGAGACAGGAGAAGCCCCTGAGCCCAAGAGTTCAAGACCAGTCTGGGCAACATAGGGAGTTCCTGTCCCAAAAATTAGTTAATTAACAATAATAAAAGAGGCTGAGGTGGACAGATCACTTGAGAACAGGAGTTGGAGACCAGTCTGGCCAGCATGGCAAAACCCCATCTCTGTTAAAAATACAAAAATTAGCCTGTGTGGTGGTAAGCAAATGTAGTCCCAGCCACTTAGGAGGCTGAGGCTGGATAATTTCTAGAACCTGGGAAGTGGAGGTTGCAGTGAGCCAAGATCGCACCACTGCACTCCAGCCTGGGTGACAGAGCGCAACTCCATCTCAAAAATAGATTAGATTAGAATAGAATAGAATAGAATAGAATAGAATAGAATAGAATAGATAGAATAGAATAGAATAGAATAGAATAGAATAGAATAGAATAGAATAAATAGAATAGAAAAGAAAAGAAAAGAAATCTGGGATTGGCCACGTTGTACCCCTGGATCAAACAATAGATATCCCTGGGCCTGGCACAGTGGCTCATGTCTGTAATCCCAACCCTATGTGGACTGAGGTGGGAGGATAGCTTGAGGTCAGGAGTTTGAGACCAGCCTGGGCACCATAGAGAGACTCTGTCTCTACAAAAAAAATTAAAAAATTATCCAGGCATGGTGTCCTGCACCATAGTCTCGTCTACTCAGGAGGCTGAGGTGGAGGATTACCTAAGGGGATCCACCCACTTCGGCCTCCAAAAGTGCTGGGATTACAGGCATGAGCCACAGTGCCTGGGAGTTCAAGATTACAGTAAGTGACAACAGCCCTACTGCACTCCAGCCTGAGGTACAGAGTGAGACCCTGTCTCTTTAAAATAATAAAAATAAATAATAATAATGGATATACCTGGTTAGAAATATTCCAATCTATAAAGATATACATACAATTGTATTTTTTTTTTTTTTTTTTTTTTTTTTCCCATTGAGACAGGGTCTTGCTCTATCACCCAGCCTGGAGTACAGTGGTGCAATCTTGGCTTACTGCAGCTTCCACCTGCCAGATTTAAACATTGTTGTACCTCGGCCTCCCAAGTAGCTGGGATTACACATATGCATCACCACACCCAGCTGATTTTTGTATTTTGGGCAGATACTGAGTTTCACCATGTTGGACAGGCTGGTCTTAAATTCCTGGCCTTAAGTGATCTGCCCACCTTGGCCTCCCAAAGTGCTGGGATTAGGGGTGTGAGCTACTGCACCCATCCCAATTGGGTTTTAAATTAGTATTTCTTGTGCTTCATGCAATGCACACAAAAAATTTTTGTTGAATTAACAATACTGTTTTAACATGTGAATTACTTGTGTAAAGCACAACTATTTCAAAATCAATGTGAACAATTATCACTTTGCTCAATCAATATTATCAGAAATTTACATTTGCACATTACCTTATAGCTTTTAAAGTCCTTGAACAAATAAAGTCATACAAAATTTTCAATTTTCAACACAAATCTGCCATAAAGATGAGTTCACTAATTTGGATATTGCTTTAGATAGCTGAAATATGCACATAAATCTTAAGCTCTCTGATATTTATATAAGATATTGAATTCTCTATTACTCTCCTGACTTTATTAACAATTTTCCTTGATTATAATCATTTTGTTTTTCGTCATATGTCATGCCATTTTCAGGATCTGGTTATATGATGCAAGTTTAGACTCTTTCCTACAACATCTACAACGTTCAGAACAGTAGAATATTGGAACTAGCAACGATCTAAGAGATGGACATGATGCTGCCTTTATATATATTAGAAAAAAAAAAAAAAGGTTGCTTTTGCTTATAAGTTGCTAATTTAAAATGTTTCATGAAACCCCTATTGATGTTTACATTGAAATATGTATTCCAATATTTAGCAACTAATAACTGCTTAAGATACAACTAACAACTGCAAAATTGTTGGCAAAAATACATCACGGTTCTTTGTTGGTCAGTTAGTTTTCTACTTTAGTAAAGCATAATTTGCAGTCAGAGTGCCTGGATTTAGACAGCAGCTCTACCACTTATTAGCAGTGTTACCTTGAGGGAAATTACTTCTCCTTTCCCTGTATCTCAGGAGACATTAAATGGGTTAATACAGATAAAGCACTTAAAACTGTGCCTACCGTATAGTAAGCCCTCAAAAATATAAATTGTTATTTCTAAATTATTTGATGGTAATTTTAATGAAGATTAAATTTTCTACACTATAAAGTCTCTAATTTCAGTGATAAAAATGGGGCATTAAGATATCAGATAGTCTGAAAAAATAGATGGATGAATGAATGCTCTGAATTTGGAATTCTGAGAGGTAAAATGAGGAGTTCAATGTTAAATGGCTTATTGGGGGATAAAAAGAAAAAAAAGAGAAAAAAAAGCCAAGGCAAGGAATTCAATCCTGACTTCTACTTTATTGTTCTTTCCACTTCTCTTTGTAGCTTTACATGTCATCTCTAGGAGTGTAGATAAGTGCTATATAGCTCAACACATTATGAAAATGTAAGTGACCCACAAGAGTGTAGGTAAAACTGTTATTAGTAATGAAACAGTTACTCTGATATTCTAAACAGGGACAATATCCTTTTAAAAACCAAAGACTTGACATGCAATGCAGTTTTGGTGTTTCCCGATTTCTGCTTGACTGACTTTGCACCATGAAAATGGCCTCAGAACAGTGACAATTAAGCCATAGGAATGACAGCGATTTAATGAATGTTCCAAAATGCTTAAAAAGAAACTTGCTTGGCACAGCCATACTTTCCAAGAAACCCACTTTAATGTTTTCATAGTTTACAATATCAGAAATGACCTCAGGATCAGGCATCTGTCAGTTAATGACCTGTTGGGCTCACGGCCTTCAGCTTTGCCTTGGGCACGTAAGTCCTCCAGTAGGTCATTAGCTGCCGGAAAAGGGCTCTTCCCAATCACTATTGCTAAATAAATAAAATTTGCTTCTGGGCTGAGACCCTATAAGCCAACTTTGGCTTAAACTAAGTAAAGTTTTTGTTGCGTATTTACCACTTTAAGAATTTGAGAAAATCATGGAAATGCTAACACCAAAATTACATTAACATGACTGAGCTATATGTGGCTATCAATGAGGAAAGTAGTCACATAGACTGCTTTGGATAACCTTAAATTTTCTTTTGCTTATGGTATTCAAATTCAGTTGAACCCCACACCATGGCTGGCCATGAAAGATAGAAATATATTCACTACAGCAATCTTATAATACATTCAGCAATCTTGATTTTTATTGCCTTAATTAAAATAAATTTAATTAAATCATTCTTGGCCTCTCCATTTTCATGGACATAAATTGCTATTTCTCCAAAGCCAGGAGGAGGGAAAAAAATCTATTTTCAAGGTTAAATTACTCAGTACTCTCTCTTTTTTTGCCTTTCTAATGATGTGACCTGTGGAACTTTCTGAGTTAAGAGTTTGCTAAGTACTGAGTGGATGGACAGCTGATTCCTGACTTTGCATCTGTAGCTGCCCAATCTACCTTTCTTTCTTTTCCATCTATCCTTCCTCCACCCCAGCAGGCTTGCTTGTACACTGTGTCTCTTTCTGTCCCTACCCAAATCTCATGTTGAATTGTAACTCCCAATGCAGGAGGTGGGGCCTGGTGGGAGGTGTTTGGATTATGGGGGCAGATCCCTTATGGCTTGGTGCTGCCTTCACAATAGTGAGTAAGATCTCGGGAGATCTGGTTGTTTAAAACTGTGTGGCACCTCCTCCCCGTTGCTCCTGCTTTTTACCATGTGAAGTCCTTGCTCCCCCTTTGCCTTCTGCCTTGACTGAAAGTTTCCTAAGGCCTTCCTAGAAACTGAGCAGACCGCCGGGCGCGGTGGCTCAAGCCTGTAATCCCAGCACTTTGGGAGGCCAAGGCGGGTGGATCACGAGGTCGAGAGATCGAGACCATCCTGGTCAACATGGTGAAACCCCGTCTCTACTAAAAGTGCAAAAAATTAGCTGGGCGTGGTGGCACGTGCCTGTAATCCCAGCTACTCAGGAGGCTGAGGCAGGAGAATTGCCTGAGCCCAGGAGGCGGAGGTTGCGGTGAGCCGAGATCGCGCCATTGCACTCCAGCCTGGGTAACAAGGGCGAAACTCCGTCTCAAAAAAAAAAAGAAACTGAGCAGACGCCAGCATCACGCTTCCTGTAAAAACCTAAGCCAATTAAATGTCTTTTCTTTACAAAATTACCCAGTCTCAGGTATTTGTTTTTTGGTTTTTTTTTTTTGAGATGGAGTTTCACTCTTTGGCCCAGGCTGGAGTACAGTGACGCAATCTCGGTTCACTGCAACCTCCGCTTTCTGGATTCAAGCAATTTTCCTGCCTCAGCCTCCCAAGTAGATGGGATTATAGGCATCCGCCACTAAACTCAGCTAATTTTTTGTATTTTCAGTAGAGATGGGGTTTCGCCATGTTGGCCAGGCTGGTCTTGAATTTTTGACCTCAGGTGTTCCACCTTCCTTAGCCTCCTAAAGTGCTATGATCACAGGTGTGAGCCACCACACCTGGCCAGTCTCAGATATTTATCATAATGCAAGAACAGCTTAACACACTGTTCACAACTCAGTTAATTTCACCTCAGGTAATCTCCAAAGTATATATACAGCCTCTTTAATCTTCATCCTCCAGTTTTCTATTCTTTCTCCTTTTACTTATTATTTCAGAAAAACTGCCACTCACTTTTCTTGACTTCTACTTTCTCCTTTCAGGAAGACATAAACCAAGGATCTTTGAACTGAGAAACATCAGAGGAAAGCATGGTGTGCTCTTGTGCTAAGAAAAAGGAAAATTGGCTGGGCATCACAGTGGCTCATGCCTGTAATCCCAGCACTTTGAGAAGCCAAAATGGGAGGATCATTTGAGCCCAGGAGTTCAACACCAGCCTGGGCAAGACAGTCTGGCCTGGGAAAGATAGTGAGACCTTGTCTCTATTAAAAAATAAGTATTTAACAACACCTTGAAAAACAAACAAACAAATAAATAAACAAGGCCAGCTGTGGTAGCTCATGCCTGTAATCCCAGCACTTTTGGAGGCTGAAGCAGGCAAATCACGAGGTCAGGAATTCAAGGCCAGCCTGACCAACATGATGAAACCCCATCTCTACTAAAAATACAAAAATCAGCCAGGTGTGGTGGCACGTGCCTGTAATCCCAGCAACTCAGAAGGCTGAGGCAGTATAATTGCTTGAACCCAGGAGGTGGAGGCTGCAGTGAGCTGAGATCATGCCATTGCACTCCAGCCTGGTGACACCATGAGACTCCATCTCAAAAAACAAACAAAAACGTAAATAATTTTTAAAAATAAATTAAAGGAAAATCATGTAATTAGAAATGAAGTACACATAAGAACCAGTGTCTACCCTAATCCTCTTATTAAACCACATTTCCCTTTATATGTCAACATATTTAATAAATATTTCTTGTTCAGTTTGTTTTCCTATTTTGTTCTTTTTAAAAAGAGTGTCTTAGCCAGGCACGGTGGGGCATGGCTCTAATTCCAGCACTTTGGGGGGCCAAGAAGGGAGGATAATGAGGTCAGGAACTTGAGACCAGCCTGACCAACATGGTGAACCCCGTCTCTACTAAAAATACAAAAAGTAGCCGGACATAGTGGCGCGTGCCTGTAATCCCAAATACTCAGAAGGCTGAGGCAGGAGAATTGCTTGACCTTGGGAGACAGAAGTTGCAGTGGGCTGAGATCGCACCACTGCACTCCAGCCTGGGAGAAAGAGCAAGATCACATCCCAAAAAAATAATAACAATAATAAATAAAAGAGGGTCTTTGGCCTAGTGCTGTGGTTCACACCTATAATCCCAGCACTTTGGGAGGCCGAGGCGGGTGGATCACCTGAGGTTAGGAGTTAGAGATCAGCCTGGCCAACATGGTGAAACCCCATCTCTACTAAAAATACAAAAATCATCTGGGCATGGTGGTGGGTGCCCATAATCCCAGCTACTTGGTGGGGGCTGAGGGGTTGGAGGGGGCAGCACAGAGAGGTTGCAGTGAGCCGAAATTGCGCTACTGCACTCCAGCCTGGGGGACAGAGCAAGACTCTGCCTTAAAAAAAAGCGGGGGTGTCTTTGAATGCCAGGCATATGGAAGAAACATGTAAGCTGCCTTGCTCTTTTTCCTCGTTGTCAGGTTTCCGGTTTGACAGACACTCAGAGAAATGTTGATTTCACCTGACGGCATTTAACTTTCCTATGCCAAAAAGCTACTAAATTCCATTGTCCTGTGGCTTCAAAATGGGCAAAGTTCCAGGTTTTAATTATATTATTTACAATTTGTCTTATTTCTAGTATAATTTGTACACACTAATCATTTATTAATTTCACTTTAAAGATCAAGGAAATATGATCAGAAAATGGATACGGTCTCTGTTTAATATGTAATGACTATATTAGCAAATAAGAAAAAAAAACTGGAGAAGCTAATTTTGGGATTCTAAAATAATTTTATGATGGCGTTTTGACTTCCATATAAAAAATATTAATCTTGGGCGTCAAACTAAAGAGCTTAAAAGATATTAATTAGGCCAGGCGCGGTGGCTCAAGCCTGTAATCCCAGCACTTTGGGAGGCCGAGGCGGGTGGATCACGAGGTCGAGAGATCTAGACCATCCTGGTCAACGTGGTGAAACCCCGTCTCTACTAAAAATACAAAAAATTAGCTGGGCATGGTGGTGTGTGCCTGTAGTCCCAGCTACTCAGGAGGCTGAGGCAGGAGAATTGCTTGAACCCAGGAGGCGGAGGTTGTGGTGAGCAGAGATCGTGCCATTGCACTCCAGCCTGGGTAACAAGAGCGACACTCTGTCTCAAAAAAAAAAAGATATTAATTAAATAATTTCCACAAGTAACACAGTGCAAACAAAACTATAAACATTATCAGAATGATGCCTATTTTAAATGCATAAGAAAGGGAAAAACTTAAAGTTTATATAATACATATTTTTAGGCTTCAATTTAACATGAATTTGGAAGTAAAATTAATATAACAGGTCAGACAAACACAAATAGACAATAGCTTCTTTATTAAACTATACAGACAGTGTAAAAGGAGGAGATTTATATATGTAAATTGAGCATATTTGTACAAACAAAATACTTCCTTGTAAACAACATATTTATGCCTTTAGGAAAAAAAAGTTAACATAAGGAAATACATCAGCTATGTAAAGAGTACATCTGTGCCACTGGTTATCCAGAAATATAAATCACTAATGCTTAATAGAACAACCTCCAGGAGTGACATCATGACAATGCTCTTGGGTGTTTAGACAAGACCCAGGCTGACTCACAGTCTCCCAACAGATATATAGCTATAGGTCCATTAAATGAAATAGACTACAAATAAAAAAAAAAATAACATGATAAATTCTATTCTTTAAATACTAGGCTTATCATTATATATGTAGACTGTTTTCAAAAACAAAATGACAGGTAGTAATGCACACAGTCTTATTTGCACTGTGGCTTAATCCTAAATACAAACCCAGTCTAAATAAATACAAAGACCAGAGAAAGCCTGTTAATGGCCAGCTAGATTTCGAAATTACAGTACTTCTCCATTTCATGATTTTCCCTCTGATTAGTTAGCATGTCTCACTGATAGCTTGCGCGTGATGTTCTACATAGACACAATACAGAGCAACTTATCCCAATGGAATCAGGAAATTTATGATTTAAAAAGAGGCATTCTGAGGTCTTTTCGTCCAGGTCTTTATACAGTGAAGTACTAAAAGAAAAAGTTGCCCTTATGTTCCATAATTGAAAATGAATGAAAACCCAAGCATTAATTTTTAAACTCACTCTTAAATTCAAAATCTTGTTAATTTGCATTTATGTGACTACAGCTGTAACGGTAAGAAGACAATTACCAGAGGATTAATATACCAATTTCTATACTTGGAGATATTTAAAAATCTAAGTGTTACCTAAGGCAATTACCTTGAAGACCCCTAATATCTTCAGGGAAAAGCCAAAGGGAAAATAATTGACTCTGCTAATTTTACCCTTGGCAATTATAAAACATCTCTGAATTTCATTTGACTGCAGAACCCTGCATCTAATGGCCTGCCCTAGGAGAAGTACAGAGATAAACACATCATATAGAAATTCAGACAAGAATTCAGTAGCACAAGAAAATGAGAAATTGGTAGAATGAATAAGTCATAAAAAATTAAAGTTGCTACAAATATGCCAACTTCAATTACCAAGTTAAATATACATCCTCAAAGAAAAAGCAGGCTGTCACTGTGAAAAAACAGTGACATATTATAAACAGAAATTCTGTATTAAGTTTTGCCTGTTTCCTCTTGCTGCGGTATCTATTTATGTTGCTATTGTTGACAAATTTTCTTTCTTATAAAAGAAAACTAAAACATCATTAAATAGAATCTAACTTTACCAAGACATTAACCATATGTAGAGATAAGAAAACTTGGCCGGGCACAGTGGCTCACGCTTGTAATCCCAGCACTTTGGGAGGCCGAGGCAGGCGGATCACCTGAGGTCAGGAGTTCGAGACCAGCCTGACCAATATAGTAAAACCCTGTCTCTATGTCTCTACTTAAAAAAAAAAAAAATAGCTGGGCATGGTGGTGGGCACCTGGAATCCCAGCTACTCAGAAGGCTGAGGCAGGAGAATCTCTTGAACCCAGGAGGTGGAGGTTGCAGTGAGCCGAGATCGTGCCACTGCACTCCAGCCTGGGCAACAAGAGCAAAACTCCATCTCAAAAAAGAGAAAAGAAAAAAAAAAAAAAAGAAAAGAAAACCTAATATAGTAATACCCCAAAGAAATATTTAGGGCCATCTCATCCTTCCAAAAAAAACCCATGGTTACTATTACACTTAATCAACTTAAGCTTCTGGAAGCTTAATTTGATAAAATAAGTCCTCTTCTGAGATCTAACTTCACTTTCCTTAAACTATTCTAATGAAAATATTGCCAAGCATTTAAATGAAAGAAACTGGCTCTGAATATGGGAGATTTGCTTTATCAAAGGGAATTTCTGTCTTTCAAGCACTTTAGTAATTCACAATCTCCTCAGTTTAAAATACTGTTCACCTGATTTGGAAATCATCTATTATGATTAAAGAGAGCTAGTAAAAGCCTTGATTCAGAGAAGATCAATTACTGATGCTGGGCATGGTACTCAAGGTCTTTCACAGAAAGTGAACCCCTGAGGCATCTTTTGAAATTGACCTAGTAGGGCCTTCAATGACCCTTTGAAGAACAAGGTGCAAAAGATTCACGTTTGAGATGGAACAGGAGGGCTTCACAGAATAGAGCCTTCAATTCAACATACAACTATCAAATTCAGAAAAAAACATATAGCCTAAAAAGGAAAAAATTCCTTACCAGAGAAGGGTTGATAAAATGCATATTTAAAGGTGTAAACGCGTGCAGAGACCATGAAGGTATGGGGCTCAATGAAGGGAAAGGAAATGCCAGATCATTCTTATTTCAAGAAGCTTCAGGCTGAATTGTTGTTGGATATGCTAAGTTTTTCTTTTTCTTTTTGTAAATCAAGTAGTGCTACTGAAATCCAGTGCCTAATGGAGCAGATGGTGGAGGTCTTAGACTCTGGAACATTTATAGTGATGCTTCTGAATGCAAAACACCAAGAGTGGATTTCACAGGCTGTGAATCTGATTTGATTTTGATGGGAGTAAAGCTTCCATTTTCACTGTACTTGAACCACATTGAAAAAAAGCATGTGTGACCGACACAAGCTAGCTAAGAAAAAGGAACACATTAAATATTAGTCCCATAAAAGGAAGCACTTTAAACAAGTGATTGTATTGTTTAGCATTATTATGTTTGTATATAATACCACCATTTTAACCTTATGTAAGATTTCATCAGAATAGCTCAAAGTTAAAATGACAGATTACAGAAAACAAATAGAAATTTGTCTAAAGGCAATGACTCTTGGTTTTCTAAGGTGGGGAATATACTGAGGCAAATTACCAAAATGTGAACCTAGGTACTATCAAGCAATAGGTCCAGAATATTGCTTATGGGCCTAATCCTCCCCTCAGCTTTGTGGGCCTAATCCATAAATGGCCAGCATGTGCAGTTGAGGTGGTCATGTGCAGCTCAAGGTATCGAGACACTATGTCAGACCTGCACTTTCTGAGGCCTCTTCCTTCTCAAAACAAGGGCTAAATTTTACCACAGACCACTGCAGATATGGTGAAGAGGAAGGATGGATGATACAGTTAGTGAGTCCCATGGGCAAAGAACTACTCACCTTCTGTGAACATGTGAATTCCAGTGAAGAAGAGAATTTAGCGGGACCCAACAAAGTATACTACACGCATAAAGGAGAGAGAAATTTGAGATGAATTAAAATTGCAGAGAGACTTGAGATTCTCTCTCTCACTTTTTTTTTTTTTTTTTGAGACGGAGTTTCGCTCTTGTTACCCAGGCTGGAGTGCAATGGCGTGATCTCGGCTCATCGCAACCTCTGCCTCCTGGTTCAGGCAATTCTCCTGCCTCAGCCTCCTGAGTAGCTGGGATTACAGGCATGCGCCACCATGTCCAGCTAATTTTTTGTATTTTTAGTAGAGACAGGGTTTCACCATGTTGATCAGGATGGTCTCGATCTCTTGACCTCATGATCCACCCGCCTTGGCCTCCCAAAGTGCTGGGATTACAGGCGTGAGCCACCGCACCTGGGCCCCCCCTTTTTTTTTTGGAGACAGGGTCTTGCTTTGTTGCCCAGGCTGGAGAAACAGTGGTACATTCATAGCTCAATGCAGCCTCCAACTCCTAGGCTCAAGCAATCCTCCTACCTCAGCCTGCTGAGTAGCTAGGACTAAAGGCATGCACCACCATGCATGGCTTTTTTTCTTTTTCTGTAGAGACAGGGTCTTGCAATGTATGTTGCCCAGGCTTGTCCCCAACTCCTGGGCTCAAGCTATCTTCCTACCTCCACCTCCCAAAGTGCTAGGATGTACAGGCATGAGCCACCATGCCTGACCAAGATTCTCTAATATTCTGTTTCATAGGATCAATTCATTTTTAATT
Organism: Saimiri boliviensis; assembly: GCF_048565385.1. Taxonomy (NCBI): domain Eukaryota; kingdom Metazoa; phylum Chordata; class Mammalia; order Primates; family Cebidae; genus Saimiri; species Saimiri boliviensis. The sequence goes on along the minus strand of NC_133452.1, from coordinate 62,217,134 downwards.
TTAGCTTTTTAAAAAATATGAATATGAATTAATATTAAAGGTATCATACTACTTTCTCCCTTAAAATCAGCAGGTCTATCTCATGAGTATATGTGCTAGCCAAAAATGCAAACATCTGATGAGAAGGTAGGGAAGAATGTTACTTGTCTCCTAGTATCTGTTCTTTGTATCATCCAGATTTTTGGCTGGATCCATGAGGACTTGCAAAATGAAGACTGCATTTCCTATCTTCCCTTACAGGTAGGTGTATCTATATAATTAAATTCTGGTCAACAGGATATAAGCAGAAAAACTCATATAACTTACAAGAAATGTCTTTAAAGTGTGAATACTATATAATTTATCATGCAAACTGGGACACAAAAGTAAAAAGGAATGCTAAAACAACTAAAATTTTATACTTTTTGAAATATTTATTTATTAATTTTTGAGACAGAGTCTCGCTCTGTCACCCAGGCTGGAGTGCAGTAGTGCAATTTTGGCTCACTGCAACCTCCGCCTCCCAGGTTCAAGTGATTTTCCTTGCCTCAGCCTCCCGAGTAATTGGGACTACAGGCATGTGCCACCATGCCCAGCTAATTTTTGTATTTTTAGTAGAAATGGGGTTTCACCATGTTGGCCAGTATCATTTTGAACTCCTGACCTCGTGATCCGCCTGCCTTGGCCTCCCAAATTGCTGGGATTACAGGCGTGAGCCACTGCACCCAGTGAAATAGGTATTTATTAACAAACAACTGATTTTATTACAATGCTGAACTCAACTGGTTGTATTCAAAAACTATTTTCAAAAATAAAATTTCAAAAGAAATAAAAACATACATTCACAAAGATTAAAACAATAACTTCGTTATATTGATTATCTGAATATTTAAAAATAACAAGTAGAAGAATTACTATTGATGCATATTCACATGGTTGAATCAATTTCTTAGCTATATCTGTCTCTAATATTGTGTCACTGGCATTTTTCTGAAGAATGTGTTCATTAAAATACGGTGTTTAAAAATAAAACTGCCCACAATATTCCTCACAGTTGCTGTTTATGATTAATTAGTTTGGAATTATTGATACTTTCAATTATTAAGAAAATTCTCTTTCTGCACATTCTAAGTTACCTGATAAGCTCAGAGTAAATCTGCTAAATGGAGGACATAATTATAATTTAAAAAATATTGATTAACTGGTGGCAGTTTAGATAATAGAGAAAAAAATTTAACAGTATAAATATTTCAGCCCAAATAGTTTTAGAGGCACACTCTTTTGGCTTTCATCAGAGTATCTTATTTTGACTTTTTTTTTTTTTCAAAAAATATGAATATAATTTTATTTTATTTTGAGATGGAGTTTCTCTCTTGTTGCCCAGGATGGAGTGCAATGGCATGATCTTGGCTCACCACAACTTCCACTTCCCAGGTTCAAGCTATTCTCTTGCCTCAGCCTTCCAAGTAGCTGGCATTACAGGCATGCACCACTACACCTGGCTAATTTTTGTATTTTTAGTAGAGACAGGGTTTCTCCATGTTGGTCAGGCTGGTCTTGAACTCCTGACCTCAGGTGATCCACCTGCCTCGGCCTCCCAAAGTGTTGGGATTATAGGTGTGAGCCACTGCACCCAGCCTAACAAACATTTTTATAAGACAAAACTTGTCAAAGAAGTTGTCTCTATGATTCTTTTCAAAGTTTTGGCAAAATCAGACGCTGTAAAATCTAGCCCTTCTCAATCTTATTTTGCGTGCGTGCGCATGTGTGTGTGTGCAATTTATACGAAGTAGGAGCACCACCAAGATTCTTCCTGCAAGGTGAGACATTTCAAATCACAACTACAGAACTGAAAATTTTAATCCTGTATATCATTTGAGTTGTCACTGCTTAGATCACTCCTTCTTTCCTTTTGTAGGGAAAATTTCTAATGGAAGCTTTGTTTTCATTAATTGTAATTCCCTAAGAGTTTCATGTAGCGTTCGTTCTGTGTTTTCAATACTTGATTTAAGATTCTCAATTGATGTCGAACAAAATGCTGCCAATTATTATTATTATTACTATTTTTGAGACAGCTTGACTCTGTCACCCAGGCTGAAGTACAGTGGCATGATCTCAGCTCACTGAAACCTCTACCCCCTGGGTTCAAGTGATTCTCATGCCTCAGTCTCCTGCGTAGCTGGAATTACAGGCTTGCACCACCACGCCTTGCTAATTTTTGTATTTTCAGTAGAGACTGGGTTTCGCTATGTTGGCCAGGCTGGTCTCAAACTCCTGACCTCAAGTGATCCACCTGCCTTGGCTTCCCAAATGCTGGAATTACAGGCATGAGCCACCATGCCTAAATGCCACCAAACTTTTGATGACCCATTTAGAATAAAGTTCAATACCACTGCTGGGCACAGATTGATTTATAAAGATTTCTAAAATCTGATCAGTGACAGACAACAAAAAGAAAAGGCACATACTGCTCTGCTGAAGGGTATTTTTTATCTGACATCAGCTACAACTCCCAAATCCTACAGTTCAGTGACTGTGACTATTCAGATGTTTGTAAATTTTGATCTAACAATAGCTTCTAATAAAATAGAAGAATTCTGGTGCTTGTTTAGATGTAACACTCAATCGTGTGTGCACCACAACCAATGCCAATGACTCTACAGGTTGGTTAATGTGGTAAAAACAATGTTTTTACTACAACACTGTGCCTCACCAAAATTTGTACTTCTGTTGTTACTATAAACTAATAATTTTATTTTCAATATGAATTTTTTTTTTTTTTTTTTTGAGATAGAGTCTCACTCTGTCACCCAGGCTGGAGTGCAGTAGTGCGATCACGACCACCTCTCAGGTTCAAGCAATTCTCCTGCCTCAGCCTCCTGAGTAGCTGGGATTACAGGCACCTAGCACCACACCCAGCTAATTTTTATATTTTTAGTAGAGACAGGGTTTCTTTATTTTTATTTTTTGAGATGGAGTTCTGCTCTTATTGCCCACGCTGGAGTGCAATAGTGATCTCGGCTCACTGCAACCTCCACCTCCTGGGTTCAAGTGATTCTCCTGTCTCAGCCTCCTGAATAGCTGGGATTACAGGTGCATACCACCATGCCAGACTAATTTTTGTATTTTTAGTACAGATGGGGTTTCACCATGCTGACCAGGCTGGTCTCAAACTCCTGACCTCAGGTGAACCACCCACCTCGGCCTCTCAAAGTGCTGGGATTACAGGCATGAGCCACCATGCCCGGCAGAGACGGGGTTTCACTGTGTTGGCCAGGCTGGCCTCGAACTCCTGACCTCACTATCCACTCGCTTCAGCCTCCCGAAGTGCTGGGATTACAAGCGTTAGCCACCGTGCCCAGCCTCAATATGAAACTTTTAAACTGAATTTCCAATCTCACTCACAAAGGCTTTATGTTTAATAGAATATACTTTCAAAAGCTTTACCTTAATCCTATGAATGAATGGAAAGAAAAAAAAAACCAAATCATTTTTAGAACTGACTTAAATGATTTACTTATTTAAAATACCTGATGACACTGAACTAAAACTGGAATTATTTAACTGCTTTCAAAGTTGTTCTACTAACAATGGAGCAAAAGAACTATTGCCTCCCCTTTCCTATGCAGACTGAACACTTATAGTTGATAATTAGTGAAATCACTTAGAATAGCCATTTCTCTAAATGTAAGTCATGGTGCACAGAGTAGTAGGCATATATACCCTTCTGCAGCTGCATAAAGTAGATCCTGACACCTTTTCAGCATATTTTACTCGACTTGTTTTCATGTGGTCGGTGATACCAGTATGGCCTCCATAGTGGTTAGTAAATGTCAACAAACATTTTGTTCAAGTTCTTAATATACATTCCTTATTAACTTTAAGAAAAAAATTCAATACTTAAAAAAAATGAAACATATACTTTTAGTTTTTTCAGTTAACTGCTGCTAAAAGGATTTACTGCAAAAACAAAGTGTTGCCAAGCAATAAAACAGTTACAGATTTATACTATACAAACAAGTACGCTCAGTCAACTCTCTACTTGCTCCCTAGCACAGGTGATCAGCCTTGATTTCCCATATATATTTTACAGACACCAAACCAATAACTTACTGTTTCCCACTCAACCTATCAACTGGTATCTGGCGGCTTTGTGATTCCAGCAGGCCATGCATGGGCCATGGTACAACTGAGTGATATACTACATGGCCAGCTGGAGCAGCAGCATCAAATACTTCTCTCACCACTTGATACAGGAAGGAGTTAGTTGTCCCTAGACATTTCTGTCTAATAGCAATTGCCCTGCATTCTGTCCCTGATTGGGAAGTATTTGTTAGTTGTGCCTGAAAGGGTTGGGAAAAGAAATGAGTTATTGCTGGTATCTTTCAGATTTCACAACTTAAGATGAAGCTGGGCATACTGGCTCATGCCTGTAATCCCAGCACTTTGGGAGGCCAAGGTGGTTGGATTTCTTGAGCTCAGAGGTTCAAGACCAGCCTAGGCAACATGGTGAAAGCCCATCCCTGAAAAAAACAAAAAACAAAAAACAAAAATAAAAATGGCTGGGTGCAGTGGCTCAAATCTGTAATCCCAGCACTTTGGGAGGCCAAGGTGAGTGGATTGCTTGAGGTCAGGAGTTCGAGACCAGGCTGGCCAACATAGTGAAACTCTGTCTCTACTAAAAATACAAAAAATTAGCCAGGTGTGGTGGCACATGTCTGTAAACCCGGCTACTTGGGAGGCTTAGGCAGGAGAATTGCTTGAACCCGGGAGGCGGAGGTTGCAGTGAGTTATCATGCCATTGCACTCCAGCCTGGGCAACAAGGGCGAGACTCCATCTCAAGAAAAAAAGAAAAAAAAAACCCAAAAACCAAAAACGAGCCAGGAGTCGTTGTATGCATCTGTGGTCCCAGCTACTTGGGACACTGATGTGGGACGATCACTTCAGCTTGGGAGGTTGAAGCTGCAGTGATCACACCACTGCACTCCAGCCTGGGTGACAGAGTAAGACCCTATCTCAAAAAACAAACAAAAGGCTGGGCGTGGTGGCTTACTTCCTGTAATCCCAGCACTTTGGGAGGATTAGGCAGATGGACTGTCAGGTCAGGAGATCTAGATCATCCTGGCTAACAGGTGAAACTCCATCTCTACTAAAAATAAAAAAAATTAGCCGGCATAGTGACACTACAGTCCCAGCTACTCAGAAGGCTGAGGCAGGAGAACTGCTTGAATCTGGGAGGTGGAGGTTGCAGTGAGTCAAGATCATGCCATTACACTTCAGCTTGGGCAACAGCGTTAAGACTGTCTCAAAAAAAAAAAAAAAAAAAAGGAAAACTGATAATGAGAACTCTCTCTACTGTGTAAGGGTCTCACAATACTATTATATTACATTATACAAAAATAAAAGCAGAGGCTGGAAGTACAAAGTGGAGATCTACCAAACTCATCCCAGCTTATTCTACAATAATTATTAGTAATAATTCCCTATTAAAAAATGAAAAATCCAGGATAAATGCTAAATATGGGATCCCAGGATAGCTGGCTTACACTGAGAGTCTCCCTAGCAAACTAAGATGTAATTGATCCAACCTTCAAGGGAAGGAGACCTGCCCCTTTTTGTCCTTCCTCTATTCTGCTGACTGAAGGGAGGCCACAATGGCAACTGCTTCGGGCCATGATGTGGTTAAGGATGGCAGAATCTTAAGAGAGAAGGAGCCTGGGTCCCTGACTTTGCAGAATCACTATACCAACTCTTGACTGCCTACTCCGAGATGATTTTACATGAAAGAAAAAAATAAATTCCTATCTTATAGGGCACTATTATCTTATAATCAAACCTAATCCTAACTGTTATGCATGAAATACCTCTATAATCTTTCCAGAAAGCAGGTTGGCAATATGTGTCAAGAATACTAAAAATGTGGCCAGGCATGGTGGCTCATGCCTGTAATCCCAGCACTTCGGGAGGTTGAGGTGGGAGGATCATTTGAGGCTAGGAGTTCAAGACTAGCCTGGGCAACATAATGAGACTCCGTCTCTCTAAAAAACTTAAAAATTAGCCAGGCATGGTGCTGCCTGTAACTACGCAGGAGGCTGAGGTGGGAGGATCGCTTAAGCCCAGGAGTTTGAGGCTGTAATAAGCTATGATTATGCTACTGCACTTCAGGGAGTCAGATCATGTCACTATGACAAAAGGAAAAAAAAATACTAAAAATGGTAAACCCTTTGGACCACTTCTAGGTCTTTAACTTAAAGAAATAATCTGGAATACGGAAAACTGACATACAAAGTTGGTTTTTGTTTTTGAGATAGAGTCTCACTCTGTTGCCCAGGCTGGAGTGCAGAGGCGTGGTCTCAGCTTGCTGCAACTTCTGCCTCCCAGGTTCAAGAGATTCTCCTGCCTCAGCCTCCCAAGCAGCTGGGCTTACAGGTGACCACCACCACACCAGGCTAATTTTTTGTATTTTTAGTAGAGACGGGGTTTCATCATGTTGGCCAGGATGGTCTCGAACTACTAACCTTGTGATCCGCCCGCCCTGGCTTCCCAAAGTCCTGTGATTACTGGCGTGAGCCACTGCACCCGGCTGATACACAAAGATCTATACTGAAGATCTACTTATGATAGTAAAAATAAGAAGCAAACCCTGCCCATTTTTACCTTGGTGTTCTGTAGCAGAGCTAGTCCATTGCAGGCATTTGCTAGAAGAAAGTCTCCACTCAGGATAGCAATTTTATTTCCAAACTGCATATCTTTCAGTGGACCATCAGATGACTGCAATTCATTTAAATTTACTATCCCACGATGTACAAGGAGAGCAGTATGAATAAGCTCCGTGATCTCTGCCAAACTTCTTTGACTAAAACATAAAGGTGAGATTTGTCAGAGTATGAAGAATGCCATTTTATCACTCATGTCTGATTTCAGCTTTCAACAATAAAATATTCCACAGATTGCCCTTTTGTTTTTTGGATTATGCCTTTTTAATGAAGCTTTAAATAGAGGTCTCTCTACTGAGCGGTCTGGGATCTGTAAGAAGATCTTGACACTTTCCTTCTCTGTAACACTCCTCACTCTTCCCCACAGGTCATCAGGATATCCCAGACAGAAGCTGGCCAGTGGAGAGCTACACTCCACAGCTCCATTAGATACTGTGCTCTCAGTATACTTTCCTCACTCTCATAACGTCAAGATTTCTGAGACTCCTTAGCAGTATCTAATGGAATTCCAATTTAAGTGAGAATTACAATCTGTGCCAGATACGAGTCTAACTGCATTATTTACATTACCCCTCTCTCTTTTTTTGAGATGGGGTCTCACTCTGTCACCCAGGTTTCTGTGCAGTGGTACAGTATCAGCTCACTGTAACCTCCACCTCCCAGGCTCTAATAATCCTCCCACTTCGGCCTCCTGGGTAGCTGGGACTACAGGTGTGCAACAACAAGCCTGGCTCACTTTTGTATTTTTGGTAGAGATGAACTTTTGCCATGTTGCCCAGGCTCATCTTGAACTCCTGAGCTGGGATAACAGGTGTGAGTCACAGTGCCTAGCCACATTATCTCTTTTAATTGTAAATGTAAAGCTATGCGATTTACAGAGACCAATAAAATATGGTTTCTTCCTTCAATGACTTTTTAACTTTCAGAATAAGAATGAAGACAGAAGCCGGGTGTGGTGGCTCAAGCCTGTAATCCCAGCACTTTGAGAGGCCGAGGCAGGCGGATCACAAGGTAAGGATATCAAGACCATCCTGGCTAACACAGTGAAATTCCATCTCTATGAAAAATAAAAAAAATTAGCAGGGCGTCGTGGCTAGTGCCTGTAGCCTCAGTTCCTAGGGAGGCTGAGGCAGGAGAATTGCTTGAACTGGGGAGGTGGAGGTTGCACTGAGCCGAGATTGCACCATTGCACCCCAGCCTGGGTGACAGAGCAAGACTCCGTCTCACAAAAAAAAAAAAAAGATTCAGGATTTTTTTTTTTTTTTGAGACAGAGTTTCACTCTTGTGGCCCATGTTGGAGTGCAATGTTGCGATCTTGGCTCGAGGAACCTCCATCTCCCGGGTTCAAGTGATTCTCCTGCCTCAGCCTCCCTAGGATTTAGTATTAAAGGCATAAGCCACCATGTGCTGCTAATTCTTGTATTTTTAGTGGAGATGGGGTTTCGCCATGTTGGCCAGGCTGGTCTTGAACTCCTGACCTCAGGTGATCTGCCTGCCTCAGCCTCCCGAAGTGCTGGGATTACAGGCATGAGCCACCATGCCCAGCTGCCATTAATTTATAAAGGTTATAGGGCATCGCTCTCATTCTTAGTTTCAAAAGGGAAGGAACCATATAAACTAAAAAATGGGTTTATAAAATCAGAGTTGTAAGTGACCCCAGAGGTCAGTTAGTCTCTATGTAGCCCCCTACAGGGATTAGTGATAACTATCTCACAGGAGCCATGCCAGCTGATGGACAGTTTTTATTTTTAGAAACAGGGTCTCACTCTGTAGTCCAGGCTGGAGTACAATGGCATGACCATGGCTCACTGTGACCTCAAACTCCTGGGCTCAAAGGATATTCTTGCCTCAGTCTCCTGCATAGCTAGGACTACAGGCACATACCACCATATCTGGCTGCTTTTTTAAAAAGCTATTTTTTCGTAGAGACAGAGGTCTCCCCGTGTTGCCCAGGCTTGTCTGGAACTCCTAGGCCGAAGTAATCCTTCCACCTCAGTCTTCCAAAGTGCTAGGATAACAGCACTGTGAGCCACCACACCAGGCGTGATAAGCAGTTTAGCTGGGTCTGGTGGCTCACACCTGTAATCCTAAGACTTTAGGAGGCCAAGGCAGGAGGATCACTTCAGCCCAGGAGCTCAAGACCAGCCTGGGCAACATAGGGAGACCTCATCTCTATGAAAAATTAAAAGAAAAAAATTAGCCAGGTGTGGTGGTGTGTGCCTGTGATTCTAAGCTACTTGGGGGACTGAGGCAGGAGGATTGCTTGAGCCCAGGAAGTTGAGGCTGCAGTAGGCTGTGTTTGCAACATTGTACTCCACCCTGAGTGACAGTGAGATCCTGTCTCAAAAAAAAAAAAAAAAGAAAAGAAAAGAAAAATGAAAAACAACCAAAAACCGTTCCTTATAATAACCTGAAATCTCTTCAAATGTTCTGCATTTAAGTTCATGTTAAAATAGGAGAAGAATTAATTGTGTTTCACCACACAGACAAAGGTGATTAAAAAGACGATGGAGCCGGGCGCGGTGGCTCAAGCCTGTAATCCCAGCACTTTGGGAGGCTGAGGTGGGTGGATCACAAGGTCAAGAGATCGAGACCATCCTGGTCAACATGGTGAAACCCCATCTCTACTAAAAATACAAAAAATTAGCTGGGCATGGTGGTGCGTGCCTGTAATCCCAGCTACTCAGGAGGCTGAGGCAGGAGAATTGCCTGAACCCAGGAGGCGGAGGTTGCGGTGAGCCGAGGTTGCGCCATTGCACTCCAGCCTGGGTAACAAGAGCAAAACTCCGTCTCAAAAAAAAAAAAAAAAAAAAAAAAGACGATGGAGCCTTCTTTCTCTCTCACCAGCTTCCTTACCGCTTTTTTTTGAGAGGTTAAAAAAATACAGAAAAGTACAGAGAATAAAATTTATATAATCTTCCACTTAGAAATAACAAATATTTACACTTTATCATTTTTAACAGCTTTTAAAGGATGCTAAGGCAGGAGGATTGCTTTTTTTAAATTTTGGGAATTTTCAAACACAAAAGTAGAAAATATTGCATCAAAACCTCTGGGGACCCATCACTCAACTTTCAAAGTTGTTAACCGTGGCTAACCTTGTTTTAGCTATGCCCTTTATTCCTCTTTCAGACTTTGAAATAAATGCCAGATCTGTCACTTCATCTGAAGATCCTTCAAAAATACTCTTTTAAAAAGTGCTTAATAGTGATTATGGCTATGACTTATTAAATTACTTTAAGACAATTATATACTGTATGCTGAACACTATATAAAATATTTTGTAAGAATAACTCAATTAACAGATTAATAAATAAAATAAAATAATATAAAACTCACAACAGCTCTCTAAGGTAAGCTTTATTATCTCCTCTGTACAGAAGGTAGCTAGGCTGACAGGCTAAGTAACTTGCTTAAGTTCACACAGCTAGTTAACTGCAAAGCTGGATTCAAGCCCAGGACTCTGGTTCTAACGCCTGGGCTCTTTGCATATCAATAGAAAACTAATAAATATCCCAAACACAACATGTGCAAATTCAGGGTCTTTCTAAAAATATTAAAATGATAGGCAGGAGTCATCCATTTAAAGTCATTTCATTTGAATCCTAAAATTTGTTTTTAAAATTGTAAAACTGATTTTTATGTTCATATGGGAATAGTAAATTTGAAAATTACAAAAGAAAAACTTTGGAAAAAAAAAAAAGAGGACTGCCATTCTAAATTTTAAAACGTACTAGCCATTCTAGATTTTAAAAGTTACTATAAAGCTATGCTATTGCAGTTTTAAAAAATATAGTATGGCTGGGTGTGGAGGCTCATGTCTGTAATCCCAGAAGTTTGGGAGGCTGAGGCAGGAGGATTGCTTTAGCCCTGGAGTTTGGGACCATCCTGGGGAACATAATGAGACCCTGTCTTGAAGAAGAAGAAAAAAAAGTATGATAATATCACAAGAACAGACTAATAGATTAGTGAAATGGAATCCAGAGAGAAATTCAAATGCAATTGAATAATTATTTATGATAAAGATAATTCAAATCATTAGGGGAAAGATGGATTATTCTTACAAATGGTATCGGGGCAACTGGCTGTCAATTACAAGAAAAATATGTTAGACCCCTACCTTACACCATGGATAAGAATATATTTCAATGGACTAACCATTTAACTGTAAAAAGCAATACTACAGGAAAACATTTTTATGGCCTTGGGGTGAGAAAGTTTTGCAAAATAAAATAGGAACTCAGGAAGCTACAAAGAAAACAAAGGATAAATCTGAGTAGTTAAAATAAACCAAAAAGTTTAATACTAAATTATACCATAGGCTGAAAGCAGTGGCTCACGCTTGTAATCCCAGCACTTTGGGAGACTGAGGTGGGGGAATCACTTGAGGTCAGGAGTTCAAGACCAGCCTGGCCAACATGGTGAAATCCCGCCTCTACCAAAAAAATACAAAAATGAGCCAGGTGTCGTGGTATGTGCCTGTAATCCCAGCTACTTGGGAGGCTGAGGCTGGAGAATCGCTTGAACCTGAGAGGCAGAGGTTGCAGTGAGCCAAGATCAAGCCACTGCACTACAGCCTGGTCCACAGAGTAAAACTCCATCTCAAAAAAATAAAAAATAAAATAAAATATACCATAAAAAATAATGAGGCAAATATAGACTTGAAGTACTTGCAATATAAACAAAAGGTTTATATTCTAAATATACGTGAAGCTTATCCAAATTAATAAGATAAAGAAACAGTAGCAAAATGGTAACGGGTATAAAGAGGTAATTTCAGAAGAAATATAGATAGTCAAAAACTACATAAAATGATGTTCAACCTCACTAATAATTTAGAAAGGAGTATTATAATAACAATGAAATAACATTTTTAATTCATTAACTTGGCAGAAATGAAAAAGATCAAGAAGATACGGTTTTGGCGAAGGTAGAAATAGGGGCCTCATATTGATGCCCCAAGAGCCAGATAAAGCCCACAGACACACTCTTTGGCAAACAGCATTTCTAAAACTAAATTGAATTGGCAAGTCTTTGGAACCACGCTCCTCAGCTTGCCAGTGTCCACCACTTCTTTTTTCCTTCCACTTTTACTTGAACAGCCTGACTCTTGAAGGTAGCCACTCACAGGGAAATTTTCCCTGAACATAATACTGTATCGGACCTTAAATTGGTACAATCACTTAGAAAAGTATGGTATCTAAAAACATTACAGGGTTTTCCTATGTCAGCAGGCTAGTTTCCAACTCCTGGCCTCAAGCAATCCTCCCACCACGGCTTCCCAAAGTGCTGGCATTATAGGCATGAGCCATGACACGTCCGACGGGTTTGTTTTAAATAGCATACATTACATGGTTTGGTAACACCAAATAATTAGAAACAATCTAAATATCCATTAATGGAGTACAATACTATGTAGAAATTAAAAAGAATGTGGTAGAGCACATTTATTTCTTCAAAAGTTGGTAAGCGTAAAAAAACATGAGGGCTGGAATTTTTGTCTGTTTTTTTCTTTATTCTATCTCTATTGTGTAGATCAGTGCCTGGCGGGCCCTCAAGTCTTTGCCGTATGAATGAACGAATGAGGAGCACGAGTTGATTTTTGGAGAAACAGGGAAAACAATGAGAAGGAAGAAAAGAGGACAGGCAGGGAGGAGGAAATGCAGATGCTGAGATTATGACCTTTTTAACAGCCTTTTTTATTTTTGAACATTTAAATAGATTAAGATTTGGAGGTAAGTAGGGAATACTCATTGGACAGCAGCAGGCAAGCCCATCTAACACAGAGAGCAGCAGAGATAAGGTTGGACTCATGGACTGGAGAGGGCCTTAAATAGACCAAGCAAGGAGCTTAGGTTTTTCTAAATCAGTTCGGCATTATTAAGGAAGGGCTGAACAATATGAAGATGCCAGGATGAAATTGGTATTTTAAGAAATGGAGGCCAGGTGTGGTGGCTCATGCCTATAATCCCAGCACTTTGGGAGGTTGAGGTGGGTGGATCACCTGAGGTCAGGAGTTTGAGACTAGCCTGGCCGACATAGTGAAACCCTGTCTCTACTAAAAATACAAAAATTAGCTGGGCGTGGTGGCAGGCACCTGTAATCCCAGCTACTGAGGAGGCTGAGGCAGGAGAATCCCTTGAACCCGAGAGGCAGAGGTTGTAGAGAGCTGAGATCGCACCACTGCACTCCAACCTGGGTGACAGAGTCAGACTCCATCTCAAAAAAAAAAAAAAAAAAAAAAAAACAACAAAAAACCCTCATAAAAACACACCCAAAAAAACAAAGAAATGGAGGCCAGGGGCAGTGGCTCATGCCTATAATCCAAACACTTTGGGAGGACAAGGTGGGTGGATTGCTTGAGCCCAGGAGTTTGAGACCAGCCTGGGTAACATGATGAAACTGTATCTCTAGAAAAAAATACACAAATTAGCTGAACGTGGTGGTGCGCCCTTGTGGTTCCAGCTACTCAGGAGGCTTGAGATGGGAGGATCACTTGAGCCTAGGATATCAAGGCTGCAGTCAGCCAAGATCATGCCACTGCACTCCAGCCCGGACAGAATGAGACCCTGTCACAAAAATAAAACAAAAAGAAATGGAATATACCAGTATAATCCAGGATACACAGCATGGGAGAGATGACTGTGACTGTCAAGAAGATCAAGATACCACAGCATGATTTCAGAGGACTCTAGCTGTAAAGAGCCTGAGGCCAAGTAGTGCAAGCTCACTAGAAAAAGCCATTCAACTTCTGGGCTCAAGCAATCCTCCCGCCTCAGCCTCCTGAGTAGCTAGGACTATAGGTGCACACCACCAAGCCTGGCTAATTTTTTTATTTCTTATATATTTTTTTTGTAGAGACAGGTTTTCACTTTGTTGCCTCGGCCGGGCTCAAACTCCTGGCCTTAAGCCTCGGCCCTTGATTACAGGTGTGACCCACCATGCCTAAGTCCTATTTTAGTATTTCCAGTGACAAGGAACTGATGGCTTCATGAGGAAACCTATTTTGTTAAAACAGTTTTTTAAGAAGTTTATTTATTTACACCACAATTGCCAAACTACAACTATCACAAAGTTGTTTCTACTTTTCTAATAATTTAGGAGTGACCTGATTAGAATGTGACCTCTAAGGTGACAACGGAGATACACGGAGTGTGATATAAAATAATCTAACGGAAGAATTGCAGTATTGCTGTGTGACTAAGTATGGAGGACAAATGAAAGATACTTTGTAGATGTGAGGCTGGAGTGGTAAAATGGTAGCAGAAACGAGGCAAGCAGGAAAATGAAACCACCGGGCCCATGGCTCTTCTGCTCAAAACCCTCCAGTAGTCCCCATCTCACGTACTTTGGTAAAAGTCAGTCCCTATAATGGACTCCAAGTCTAACACAATCTGCCACAACTTCTCTACCCCTGGTCTCTCTGACTTCATCCCCTACGCTTTTCCCAACACTCACCCTCTTCTGCGACACTAGCTCCTTTGTTGTTCCTTAAACATGCCAAGCCTGTTCTTGCCTCGGGGCCTTTGCCCTTTCCTCTATCTGGACTGCACTTGCCTTATGTTTCTACAGGGCTTAGTCATTCATCTGCTTCGGGTCTCTGCAAAAGTGCACTTCTCTGTACGTAAGGCCTTCCTGGCCACTCCATTTACAATAGCAACCCTCTCATCCTCATCAGCATTCCCAATCCCGACTTCCTGCTTTTTTCCCCTCCATAGCTCTTACTGCCCTGTGACATACTAGCTTCTCCCCACAGCCCGCCCCTGCTTCTTGTGTTTTATTTCTCTCCCCACAGTCCCAAAGAACAGGGCAAATAATCGGGGTTGGGAGCAAACGGAGAAACAGATAAAAGCAAAAAAATTTCTAAACATGCTTCAATAATATCCAGCTCAAACAGTTAAAAAAAAAAGGCATGTGAACTCTAATGAAAAGGAAAGGCATACATACTTTTGTAAACCCATGCCAGGTAAAAGAATCTTTCATGGTGATAACCTTTAACTAATTATAAGTGCCAAATATTAATTTTTTAATAAGTAGACTTAGAGTCCTAAGAGTCATTCAATTTAAGCTGTGATAAACAGAGAAACATAAGGATTTTCCCAATTCATCATTTATTCATGTTGATAAATTAAAATAGAGCTTTGCATTCGGGTTGGGCCATGAGTGCAGCCATGAGTGCATCATTCAAAATTCATCTTATTTCCTTCTTAAATTCTGAAATGAGAATTCTGATTTTATAATAATTTTTCTTTTGAGACAGGGTCTCACTCTATCACCTAGGCTGGAGAGCAGTGGTGTTATTACAGTTCATTGTGACCGCAAACTCCTGGGCTCAAGGAAGCCTCCCACTTCAACCTCCTCAGTAGCTGGGATTACAGCTGCACACCACCATACCCAGCTAATTTTTAATTTTCTTTTTGTAGTAGAGATGGGGGGTCTCACTATGTTGCCTAGGCTGGTCTTAGACTCCTAGCCTCAAGTGATCCTCCCACCTTGGTCTCCCAGAGTGCTGGAATTACAGATAAGAGTCACCATGCCCAGCCTAGAATTCTATTTTTAAAAATAGGGTAGGAAAATGAAAATTCTCAACCATGAGAGGCAAAGTGCCAGTTGGGCATGGTGGCTCATGCCTGTAATCCCAACACTTTGGGAGGCCAAGGTTGGATGACTGCTTGAGCCCAGGAGATTGAGACCAGCCTGGGCAACATAGGGAGACCCTATGTCTATTTTAAAAAAAGGAAAAGAAAAATGCCAAGGTTGTAGGCCAGGCGTCCCCAGACTGCAGTCCCCTGAGGCCATTTATCCGCCCCCCTCCCGCCGCACTTCAGGAAGGGGCACCTCTTTCATTGGTGGTCAGTGAGAGGAGCACAGTATGTGGTGGCCCTCCAACAGTCTGAGGGACAGTGAACTGGCCCCCTGTGTAAAAAGTTTGGGGACGCCTGTTGTAGGCTGTAATAAGGATGACCTCCAAGTAGTGATCAAGTTACAGGTTCAAGGATTGGAAAAAACTACCAGGACTTACTTCCAGCTCTGAGCACACATACTAAGCAATTGCTGAGGGTGCTGTGTCTCTTTTAGAAAAGGTCATCCACCATTCGAAGTTAGAGTATACAGAAAAGAAGCAGAAAATAAAAAGTCATTGCAGCTGGTCTCATTTCAAAGAGATTAGATACTTCAGTCTATGTTAGAATCCTGCCATGCCATGAAAACACAAGGTCCAAAAGTGAGGAAAAACAAATATAAAGACAAAATCTTTTAAGTAGTACTTTAATTAAAAAAAAAAAAAAAAAAACTTTTTTTTTTTTTTTTTTTTTTTTCCTGAGACGGAGTTTCGCTCGTTACCCAGGCTGGAGTGCAATGGCGCAATCTCGGCTCACCGCAACCTCCGCCTCCCGGGCTCAGGCAATTCTCCTGCCTCAGCCTCCTGAGTAGCTGGGATTACAGGCACGCGCCACCATGCCCAGCTAATTTTTTGTATTTTTAGTAGAGACGGGGTTTCACCATGTTGACCGGGATGGTCTCGATCTCTTGACCTCGTGATCCACCCGCCTCAGCCTCCCAAAGTGCTGGGATTACAGGCGTGAGCCACCGCGCCCGGCCTAAAAAAAAAACAACTTTAAAACAAGATTCTCCCATATTCAGTGCTGTAATTTAGAACTACTGGTAGTTTTGCAGAAATATAATTTTAAAATAATCACAGCTTAACACAAAGACTTGCATTCATTTCCTCCCCTCTTGATTTATTCCCCCCCGCCACACACACAAAAAAACCCCCTCAGTATTGATGTGTTCTGTAATTAACTCCCTCCATACCTGCCTGCCAATCTACAAAGAAGTCAGCTGCCTTTGGTGGTGGTGGTCATACTTGAAAGAGCAGAGGGATGTGGGGGCTCAGCAAAGAGTTACCATATTTATCACCGGAAATCAGCCAACTGAAAAGAAATTTGTATTGCATGGTCCCTTTACGCATGAACATAATAAAGCTCTGCTTAGTGATCAATGAACACACCTATGAGAGTACCTTAATAAAGCATAATCAAGCCAGGTGACTTACTATATTTAAGAACATTGTTAAAAATGTTATTTTGAATAACTCAGACGTACACTTGACACCGTCAACGCATAATTATCCTGCAGGTCAACCGGATGCTTACGAGGAGGAGGAGAAGGAGGAGAAGGAGGATGACAAGGAGGGACAGCTCGCTAATAATCTCTGGTTTCTGGAAACAGTTATGTGGGGCTCTTATATGCCAGAAAGCTTAGCTAGCCATCCTCATCTAAGGTTTCTAGAAGTACTTTGGGGTTTGTGTGTCGCAAAAGGGGTTAAAAATACTTGAGGCTACCAAAAAAGCCTAACAAGACATCTGGGTGCGGCGGCTGTCACTGTCAGGGCAGCCCTTGGAGGGAATACCGGTATCAGTTCGGTTTATCAGATGGACAGCTGATCAACATTAAACAGACATGCTCTGGGCAGACTGAGCTGAGCTTCCTGACATGAATTCCAATGAGAACTCTCTGTACTCTACCACTGAGCTTTGCCATTTTTTACTGTTGCAGCTCCCTGGACATATGGGAATCCCTAGTGATGAGCACATAAAGCTGCCTCTAACTCAAGTGACGGCTCATTTCCCCCGGCTGAAGGCAGACATTAATATCCTGAGGAGATCAGACCCGCCTCTCTGACCCCCATCTACCGAAGCAAAACGACTGTCCTATTTCTTCATTTAATAAGCTTTTAATGAAGAAGACCCAACCCCTCTCTCTGACTGCAGCACAGTTCTACATGAAAAGGTTATACAAATACATCACATTTTGTGTCAAAGTTTTCCAAAATATCTGTCCCCCTCCCCACTGAAGAGCAGATTCTGTCACTCGCCCTCCCATAGTGCTCATGCTTTCTGCCACGGTACAGGGATTTAGTTCTCTGCTCTGATAATTACGAATTGTATCCATGGTCTGGCAGGTGGAGGATTAAAGAACTGATTACAAAGAGCCCACCGGAGTTTCCATGTTCATTACAAACCCCTTTCTTCAAGGGTTCATCATTTAGCTATGAAAACTGCTTCAGGCACAACTAGACTGGGAGAAATGACAGTACAGTGACAACCCAGATAGTAAACCAGAAAATGCTGCTGAGCAAAATCAGAATATGAGAAAGCTAAAAATATTTGGTGAACTGGAGTGGGCATACATACTCTGGTTTTAGAAGGGGCGGAAGAAAAGATACGTGATAGCAGATGAAGAAGACAAGCAGATATTTACCTGTGAATGCTGGAGCCTGGATCAAAATAAGGGGCATCTCATTCATTTAAGTTTAGTGCCAGGCCCAATGCCAACTGCCAGGGCTCTGAGTTCTGAATTGCTTCACTAGAGGATGAGGTTTGGGTTTTCTCTTCTTTAGAGAGCAAGCAGGGGTTAGGAAAAATGTAAAGGCTGCATGCTAAATGGGGCACAGTAAGCACTGTAGGAGGGAAATGTCATTCTGCAAAGACCTCTCCAGCTAAATAACAAGGGGCAGTGATGAACCCAAGAGGAAACCTTGGCAGGCTTCATTTAGGCCATGAAACATGTCTGAGTCTGGGAAATGTGAAGGTAAGGTGGGAATAAAGGGACAAAGATCTGTTTCAAATGAAAAAGGGTGTCCGAGCACAGTCTATATAGTGAGAAGCTTAAAATTAGATTGCTTACTTTGCCACCTAATCAACCTAGGTATCTAGAGACACAAGAACAGATCTTAAATGTACCACAAAATACTTCACCAAGTATTTTCACGTATAAAAGTTGAGAAATTCCCCAGTATGGTTTTTTTTTTTTTTTTTTTTTTTTTTGGAGACAGAGTTTCACTCTGTCTTGTTGCCCAGGCTGGAGTATAATGGCGCGATCTCGGCTCACTGCAACCTCTGCTTCCCAGGTTCAAGCCATTCTCCTGCCTCAGCCTCCCGAGTAGCTGGGATTACAGGCATGCCCTATCATGCCTGGCTAATTTTGTATTTTTATTAGAGCCAGGGTTTCTCCATGTTGGTCAGGCTGGTCTTGAATTCCCAACCTCAGGTGATCTGCCCACCTCAGCCTCCCAAAGTGCTGGGATTACAAGCATGAGCCACCATACCCGGCCCAGCATGTTTTTTTTTTTTTTTAAATTAAAACATTTTTTTCTTAGTGACAGGGTCTTGCTACATTGTGCAAGCTAGTCTTAAACTGCTGGCCTCAAGTGATCTTCCTGCCTCAGCCTCCTGAGTAGCTAGGACCGCAGGCTCACGGCACTGCAGCAGGCTTCCTCTGCATGTTGAAGCCATAGACTATAGGTGCCATCAGCAGGTACTAAGTGTACAGCTTAATGCATAATTCGTAACACTATGTCTCAGATATTCTGATTTTTAAAATATAGCATCTCATTTAATCCTCACCAAGTATAGTTATTAGTCCTCTTTTACAGATGGGAAAATGGAAATTCCTATGTATTAACTGATTTGTCCACGACCTTATGGTTGATAAGCAATGGGGCTAAATTTGGATTAAAATACTTTTGCGGAGGTAAAATACAATTCATCTGCTATCAAACCTCATTGGCTCCCTAAAGAAACAATTTTCTTTGCTTAACAGAATAACTGTAGTAGCAACTACAGTTTGTCACTAGACACAGGAGTTCTGTTCTTAACAACTGTTAAACTGTGGACTCCTTTGGCAAACTGGTGAAACCTAAGGATTCTACTAAGAAAAATGATTTTAGACACATAACATAAATAAGATTATGAAGGATGCCAATGCTGTTGAAAATAAAAATGTAATTATTTTCACCCAAGTTCATTGATCCCTGAATTCAACCCATACATTACCCTGTGAGTGTCCGTGACCTCTGGCTAAGTACTCTTGTGAGGAAATAGGAGGGAATGTGGGGAATGAAGGGTTCCTGGAGTCGGCTAAGTGCCTTATATAGACTGTTTCATTTAATACCTCCAACAACCTGATAAAGAGGGAATCACGAAGATTTTATATGGAGATAACATAGGTTTAGAGAGGTCAAGTTATTTGCCTAATGTCACTCTGAGAGTGCCCAGCACAGCCAGTGTGACCTGTAAATCCATGCTCCTTCCATTTCACCAAATTGCCAGGTAAAAATGTTGAGATGAGAAGAACATGGAGGTGGGGAGGAGGAAAAAGTTTGATTGGCATCACTCTCTAGCCATAAATGGTCTTTTATTCCTTGACCTTATGAAAAGCCAGAAGGGAGTGACACTGGAATAATTTTTAAGGGAAAAAAATGGCAATAGGTACATAATAGATTATGTATCTTTTTGGTAAATACTCTGATGTTCACCACCACCACCACCACCATCCCATGGGAAGATTATGTATCTCCATGCTCTTAAACTCAAGTAAGGGCATGTGAATTGCTTCTGCCAATGAGAAGTGAGTTAAAATGTCATTTCTAATCAGAAGCTTTAAGAGCTGGGTTGTGGGCCAGGCACAGTGACTCACGACTGTAATCCCAGCACTTTGGGAGGCCGAGTGGGTGGATCACCTGAGATCGGGAGTTCGAGACCAGCCTGACCAACAGGATAAAACTTGATCTCTACTAAAAATACAAAATTAGCCGGACGTGGTAGTGCATGCCTGTAATCACAGCTACTTGGGAGGCTGAGACAGGAGAATCGCTTGAACCTGGGAGGTGGAGGTTGCAGTGAGCTGAGATTGCGCTATTGCACTCCAGCCTGGGCAACAAGTATGAAACTCCAACTCGGAAAAAAAAAAAAAAAAAAAAAGCTGGGTTGTGGTTCACCTGGTCTCTTTTCTGACATGAGACCAGCAATGTTCTAAATGGAGGGCTGCTCCATCAGCCTTGGTCTAAGAGTAAGGATGATACGGACGTGACACCTGAATAACAAGTAGACCTTTATTTTGTGAGTCATTGAGACTTCAGGGCCATTTCCACTGCAGCATAACCTAGCCTACCCTAACACATGGTGAGAATAGTCCCAAGACTCTCCTTTGTCTAGAATAAATAATTGTGTGTACTATGTGTATGACAGAGCTGACATTGGGTACTAGGAGAGTAAAGCATTTATATGAGGGCTATCAAGCATGAGTATTAAAGAAGTCAAAATTGAAATATTTATTTTTCCTCAAAACAGCCTTCTATCTCTTTGTTTTTTGTATATGTTGATTTAAAATACTGGACTCAATTTATCCTTTACCAAAGCAGAGTATGGCATACTTAGTAAACTGATAAATACTTTCTTTTTTTGCACTGTTATTGATGAATTCCTGGTTTAAAAAAATGTTATTCAACACTATGTTTATACCTTATCACATATTTGAAACTTGAGAAAAATATGAAAACGAAACATTTAGTGGTATTGTAAGAGAAGCGGAAATTCCAAGAAAAATTCTTTTCCCCTAAGGGCTTAACTGCCACCATTCACAAAGCACTGCATAGAGAGTAAACAATTACAATGGTTTAGATCTGGGCAGGAAATTAACAGAACATCAGATGGGCACTGCGCAGGGGCCTCTAACAGGGGTACAGGGAATACGCCCTATCCTAACCAGCAGATGACATGCGGGTAGTGACGTTTAAAACACCATTGTTTCCCAGGAAGTTTCCCAAATCTCTGTCAGTTTCAGATTTAATGTTTATGCTTCAGTAAATATTAATTGCTTTTTTCATAATCCTTTATTAAAAGTACTCTTTGGGTACATATACAATAGCCTTCCTTTCCTAGAAAAAATACTCCCAGAAGTATCTGGAAAACATGTAAACAGTATTTTTGGAGGTGGGAGTGAATTTAAGGCTCATGAAGGGATGATGTTGAGAGGAGGATTATATTGGAAACAAAATCTTATTTATTTATTTATTTGTCAGAGTCTCGCTCTGTCACCCACGCTGGAGTGCAATGACACAATCTCCGCTCACTGCAACCTCTGCCTCCCAGGTTCTAGTGACTCTTGTATCTCGGACATCTGAGTAGCTGGGATTATAGCCATGGGCCATCACTCTCAGCTAATTTTTGTATTTTTAGTAGTCAGGGTTTCGTCACGTTAGCCAGGCTGGCCTCGAACTCCTGGCCTCAAGTGCTACTCCCGCCTTGGTCTCCCAAAGTCCTGAGATTACAGGCATGAGCCACTGCCACAGCTGGAAGCAAAATTTTAAAAAACAAACCATAAATAAATCAGTATGATGTGAAAAGGATACAAGAAGGAAAACTGGGACAGTATATTCCGTTATTATTCCAAAGCAGACCACAAATTATATGAAGCCTCTATTGAGAAGAAATAGCAGAAAGTGAGGGAAAGGTAAGGAATGAAAAGAAACACACACACACACATATAGTTGGCCATTGGTATTGGTGGATTCCACATTCCTGAATTCAATCAACCACTGATTGAAAACATTTGTACTGAACATGAGCAGACGTTTTTCCTGGTCATGATTCCCTAAATAATATAGTATAACAACTATTTACATAGCATCTACATTGTGTTAGATATTATAAGTAATCTGAAGATGATATGAAGTATACAAGAGGATGCACAGTGGTTATATGCAAATATAACCATTTTATATCAGAGACTATAACGTTTTATATCAGGGACTTGAGCATCCAAGGATTTTGATATCCAAGGGAGATCCTGGGACCCAAGATCCATGAATATTGAGGACAACTGTATATATACCTACATACATGTGTATAGTTTTATATACATATGTGTGCATATATATGCATGTATATGTGTGCATATATATATAAGTGTGTGTATATCTATATAGGCATATGTGTTTGTACAGATACATACACAGTTAGCAAGATTTTAGGAAAGAGCTTGAAATCCATAAGATCTAAATCTTCTCATCTTAAGAGATGACTTGTTCTCCCATGGGATCTGAATTCCAGTAAAAAGAAGTGAGCACTCTTTCATGGCAAATGAAGGTAACAAGAAACATACACCAAACAGACCCAGGTGTGGTAGCTCATGTCTGTAATCTTAGCACTTTGGATCCTGAGGCAGGTGAATCACTTGAGCTCAAGAGTTTGAGACCAGCCTGGGCAACATGGCAAAACCTCGTCTCTACTAAAAATACAAAAATTAGCCAGGCATAATGGCACAGGCTGGTAGTACCAGCTATTAATACTTAGGGGGCTGAGGTGGGAGGATTGTTTGAGCCCAGGAGGTTGAAGCTGCAGTGAGCTGAGATTGTACCACTACACTCCAGCCAGGATGACAAAGTGAGACCTTGTTTCAAAAAAAAATAAAAAAGTAACAAACATATACTGAATAAAAAATTAAAAGAAAAAAACCCTCTCAGAACATTTTTTGAGATCCCAAATTCATATTCCAGTTATGTCTTTTTTAAAATACACTCATAGATGAGCATTATCACATTCAAAGCAGAGAACCACAGTGGTCTTTGTATCGAACCCAGGCACCTCACTATCCTTATTTTGCTAGGTTAGCAGGATACTAAAAGTCAAAAAATGTTTTAAAAAATACAGTGGTATACAGTATATGTATATACACACACATGTGCATAAACATATATTCCCACATAGGTACACATATATACATGTATGTGTTTTACAGCAATGTGAGGTGGACATGGGCATATCATTTATTCATTAACCCCCCAGCAAACTGCTGACATTTACTAGCCACAGTGGGGAGTCCTATGAAGACTCCCTGAGTCTTTTAATCATCTTTTAATTTTCCTGTACCACTTTCCTATGAAAAAGAAATTTGGAGATGGCACACTTGTTTCATTTGAAACAGGCACTCACGGATTTTCATCCCAGTGAACACACATTAAGTCCACATTACAATTAAGTAAAGCAATAAAATTTGAAAGAATACATGAAGATAGTTTTTTATAGTATATAAATTGTGAATCGCAGACTTTTTCATTACTTTATATGTGTATATTACTCCTTTTTTTGCAAGGCAGCAGCAGCCTTTTGAACATTTCTACAGTTTTTCTAGATCTAAATGGAAACACACACTAAAGAACAATAACTTCAATAGAACAAGTCTCATGAGATCTGATGGTTTTGAAAAACAGGAGTCTCCCTGCACAAGCTCTCTCTTTGCCTGCTGCCATCCATGTAAGACATGACTTGCTCTTCCATGCTTTCTGCCATGATTGTGAGGCTTCCCCAACTACAAGGAACTGTAAATCCAATTAAATTTCTTTCCTTTGTAAATTGCCCAGGCTTGGGTATGTGTTTATCAGCAGCATGAAAATGGACTAATACAGTAAGTTTCTCAAAAAAAATTTTTTATGACAAAATAAAACCAGGTAGCACTGAATAGTCAGATCCCTTTACTATGCTGGAATGCATATGTTCCAGAAATTATAATTTAATTTATTGGTGGTCCTTCAGATATGGTATGCAGATATATCATTATAAAAGGTTTTTAAAAAATTGAACTAATATTTGACAAGCAATTTTTTTTTTTTTTTTTTTTGAGACGGAGTTTTTCGCTCTTGTTACCCAGGCTGGAGTGCAATGGCGCGATCTCACCGCAACCTCCGCCTCCTGGGTTCAGGCAATTCTCCTGCCTCGGCCTCCTGAGTAGCTGGGATTACAGGCACACACCACCATGCCCAGCTAATTTTTTGTATTTTTAGTAGAGATGGGGTTTCACCATGTTGACCAGGATGGTCTCGATCTCTCGACCTCATGATCCACCTGCCTCGGCCTCCCAAAGTGCTGGGATTACAGGCATGAGCCACCGTGCCTGGCAACAAGCAATTTTAAAAGTTAATTGACACTGACTATAGGTCCTGAAACAAAGATGATCAGAGATGAATTTTATAATCAAATTAGTGAAGTCTGCCTTTTTCTGCATAATCAACAGAAACAGTGACATCTGAAAATGCCCCCTTTCACCTCAGAAAATTTATTGTTTGCAAAATATGTTAAGTTTGCAAGGTTTTGTTTCAGGCCCCAAATAGTTGTAAGCACAAGGATCTGATTTTCACAAAGACCTCTAAGACTACATTACTTTTGATTGTACCTTCTTCTCTCCCACACTTATCTTTTTCTTTTCCTGTGTCTGCCCAGGACTTCTCATTCTGGCATTCTAGACACAGTACTCATCTCCACTTTTGGAAGAGGCAGGTAACACTGCTTATTGATGTATGCACACATTTTGCAAACATGCATTTTTAACAAATAACTAATAAAATGTACTTTAGAAGGATGTCCAAATGTGCACATGGTTCTGCCAATGTCGTATTTTCTTTTATTACTATTATTATTTTTTGAGACAAAGTCTTGCTCTGTCACCCAGGCTAGAGTGTAGTGGCACGATCTTGGCTCACTGCAACCTCTGTCTCTTGGGTTCAAATGATTCTCCTGCCTTAGCCTCCCGAGTAGCTGAGACTACAGGTGGATGCCACCACACTTGGCTGATTTTTTTGTATTTTTAGCAGAGATGGGGCTTCACCATGTTAGCCAGGATGGTCTTGATCTCCTAATCTCGTGATCTGCCTGCATTGGCCTCCCAAAGTGGTGGGATTACAGGTGTGAGCTACCATGCCTGGCCCTAATCTTGTATTTCCTGAGTACCTGTAATGTGCTTGGTGATGCCTATACACCATAAACACAATCAGAATCCTGTACTCAAGGACCTTAAAGCCTGGCATGAATGAAAATAATAATAATCAGAAACAGAGATATCTGAAAATGCCCCCTGTTCATCTCAGAGAATACCTGAACTTTTTAACAAAGAGATAAAACTACGCATTCAAATCAGCAAACATTTTACTCATGTTTTCAATGGAAATACCAGGTAACAGCTCTACTTTTCTTTTCTCTCTCTTTTTATTTTTCTGGTCTCTGAGTACCAAACAGCTCTAAAAGTTTAGATTCAAATAACTAAACAGGGTACTTGAAGCTCATCTGATATACCTCCAACTCATAGATGGGGCACTTCTACTTTTTAAAAAGACTTTTTTTGTAAATAGGCAGTTGAGAGGGTGGTTGTCTACATGACTGTGCTTATTCTGACCAAAGTGTGCAATGTCTTTATATTTTCCAAGTAATCTGATCTTTTCCCACTTCTTGTGGGTATTCTATTATCTTTTATGCCTTTATATATTTTCACATTTCATCATCTTGGCATGTTGCTACAATTACCACCTTCTCTATTCACCGGTCTAGTTAATTCTTGTGTCCGCAGTAGGGTTCTTTTTTAAAAAGGAAATCAACTTCCTTTTACCACTCTGCATTCTTAGATTTTCTTCTAATCAAGTTCATCACTTAAAGAGTAATCTAAGCCATCAGTAATTATTTAAAAAATGTTGACGACTCCTCTCTCTTTTTTTAAGCTTTAAAAACAGTAAGGCTATAAGCAATAAGATAAGTGTGAAATATTTAAGTAGAGACCATTAGTCTCCCCCTCCAGAGGTCTTCCTGATAGTTGATGATACCAAATCGTTCACAAAGCAATTTAGAATTCAAAGATGAGCAGAACTAGTAAGAAAAGAGAGGCCGGCGCGTTGGCTCAGGCCTGTAATTCCAGCTCTCTGGGAAGGCGAGGCGGGTGGATCACAAGGTCAGGAGTTCAGACCATTTTGCCATCATGGTGAAACCCTGTCTCTACTAAAGATACAAAAAAGTAGCTGGGCGTGGTGGCACATGCCTGTAATCCCAGCTACTCAGGAGGCTGAGGCAGGAGAATCACTTGAACCTGGGAGGTGAGGAAGAGGTTACAGTGAGCTGACATTGCACCATTGCACTCCAGCCTGGGTGACAGAGCAAGACTCCCTCTCAAAAAAAAAAAAAAGAAAAAAAAAAAGAAAAGAAAGGAGAGGCTGGGTGCAGTGGCTTATGCCTATAATCCCAGCTCTTTGGGAGGCCAAGGTGGGTGGATCATGAGGTCAGGAGTTCCAGACCAGCCTGGCCAACATGGTGAAACCCCCAACCCCCACAAAAAAAATTAGTCGGTCACGGTGGTACGCACCTGTAATCTCAGCTACCCAGGAGGCTGAGGCAGGAGAATCTCTTGAACCCAGGAGACGGAGGTCACAGTGAGCTGAGATCTACACCACTGCCCTCCAGCCTGAGTGACAGAGTGAGACTCTGTCTCAAAGAAAAAGAAAAAAAAAAAAAAAAAAAAGGAGAAAGTCATTTAACAACTCTCAATTCAGATTACATATTACACCAAGCTAAAACATGTTCACCTTAATCTATTTCATGACTACATGAAATAGCCTATTCCTGAGTTAATTAATGAAAAAACAAACTTTAAAAAACTATTTTATTTGTAACTTAAAAGAGTCAGAACAGGTAAAAATTGAAAGAACTGTTAACCTAGATTATCTGATTATCATTATTACCAACAAAATTATTTATGAAGATCTATCTACTATGTGTTAGACCCTAGAAATATAAGGTATAAAAAGCATTTTTCTTTTATCAATAATTATGTATCATGGTATGAGTATGTATTCTTTCTCTTAAGGCACTTTAAGACATAGTCCATGCCCTGAGTGCTCATAGTTTAGTTGGAGATACAATATAATGACATGAAAAGACTTAACAAGATTAATTGTATAGTACATAAGTGTAAACTGAATGCTACAATCTATAATTGCTGTAGGGGTTCACAATTATGATCCCTGAGGATTTGGGGAGAGGAATGGGAAGACTCCAAAGAAGAGGTGACAGCAAAACTGTACTTCCCTTAGATGAGAAGCACTCAGATTACTGAGTGCAAGGACGTTGTTGCTACCAACCCACTCCACTCTCCATGCCACGCATGGCTGCCACCACACTGTGCTGGGGGGCGCCAGTCAGCTTGCTGCCGCTGCTGGTCCCAACAGGGCTTACAATGAACAGAGTCCACAGCTGCCATGGAGTGGTATAACAATGGCTGCAGCCAGCCAACTGAAACTGGAATATAGGAGGGGCAGATTTAGGACAAAGGCTTGGGTGTCTCCTCCAGACAGGGCTTGAGGGAGAAAGAAATGAGAACAATACAAAAAAGGAGAAAAGTCCAGGAACATCCTTCATCTTTTAGCCACAGCCTCAAATGATTTGGATAAATTAAGGAGAATAAAATAAATGAATTGCAAAAAAGTAATTTTCACACATAGACAAAAAAAAAAGTTTTACTTAAATAAGGTTGCCAAAGAAATATGAGTTAACAGTTGGTCTTAGATATCACTGAAGAATATTCACTGCCAGTTAATTATCAGAATGTCAAGCCATTATAATTCCTAATTTCACCTGCACACTTTCATCTAAACAGAATGCCCTGCTGTGGCCTAAAGCAGAGGCCTACGTATTAATCAGCATAGCCTTAGAGTTAACCCAGTGTAAAGAGAGCAGGGAAGCTAACTTAGCCTAATTTGTCTTCATTCTCATTCTGAAGAACAGAATGCAGCTAAGATTTCTAAGAAGAGGTGATAGAGACAACACTCTAGCAAGCCCTCTCAAAAGATAAAAATGTACCCATTTGGCTTCCCTAGGCCTTAAATAATAATTTAGATGGCTCATAATTGAACTGTCCTTCCACTGTACAGGTGTTGGTCTACCTTAAGCCTTCCTCTATAGAAAAGGACTGAGCCAGGAGTCCTGAGAGCAAGGAGCTCTGGTGACACCCTGGTGCCTATAATGCAGGAAGAGCAGGATACTGGGGTGTGCCACAGGTGGCTTATGGTACGTGGCTGTCATTGTGAATCCTTGATAACGCATGCAATTCCATTTCTCTGTATTTCTACAAAGTCCTTAAATGATTATTCTAATTATATTATTAATGGCATATCCTAAGCTGTTATGTGGCACTACCCATAGTTGAATATTTATCATGTTAAATTATGAATTACAAACATTTCTTCATATAATATTTTACTTAAGTCCTAAAGCAAGAATATCTAGAATAACATACTGTATTTATCTGCTTGGACTGCCATAACAAAATATCACAGGCTGGGTGGCTTCAACATTTATTTTCTCATAGATCTGGAGGCTGAAAGTCCAAGATAAGAGTGTCAGCAAATTCAGTTTCTGGTGAGGGCTCTCTTCTTGTCTTGCAGACAGCTGCCTTCTCACTGTGTCCTAATATGACCTTTCCTGTGTGTGTGCATGGTGAGAAAGACCTCTCTGCTGTCTCTTCCTCTTCTTATAAAGACAATAGTCCTATCAGATGAGGGCCCACCCTTGTGACCTCATTTAACCTTCATTACCTCCCTAAATGCTCTATCACCAAATTCAGTCACATTGGGGGTTAAGGACTTCAACATACAAATTTTGGGGGACACAATTCAGTTCATAACACCTACCTGCAATATCTATAGAGGGTTTTTACAGTTTGAGAACGTATCAAGTCAAAATAAATTGCAATTACTGGGGTTCAGAGAATGATACCCCAAAGTATGATGTGTTGGCATGCTGAACACTTCAGATTTAAAGGAAATTGGAAGGCCTCGAAAACCTCAAAACCAAAGACTTTCTAACCTTCTGTTGTTTCTCCTCTCCTAAGCACAGGTAAAGGCTCTCTCTGGAAGTTCCCTCCTTATCTGAATGAAGAAAACTTCTAAAAGAAATGCAGTTATTTTAAGACCACCTTCCCTGAGAATCTCAAAAAAACAACCAGGAAAGAGTCACTGCCAAAAAAGAGAATAGACTAAAAGTAATCACCATGACCAGACAGACTTTTCATCTATTTTTCTGAGGGCAGCTCTGACAGATTATATTGGACGCTTTGTCTGCATATAGTTGTTGACAACCTTAGTTCACAGTGAATTTCTGCCCCTCACGTTCCCATAACTGGTTTGTCCTTCTGTCCCATTCAGTGTCCAAAGAGAATCGTTTACAAACCACTGTCTTGTCTTTGAGCCCATTCAGTCCCCTAAAAATCATTTACTATTACTTTAAAATTGCCTACAGCCCCTGCACTACCTTCCCTTCTATGAAGCGGGTATTTAAGTCTCAACCATCTGGCCCCTTTTTGAGTCTCATATTTGCAGGACTGTCAGGCTCATGTGCATATTAATACATTTATGGGCTTTTCCCCTGTTAATCTGTCTACTGTCAGTTTATCTATGCAGGCTTGTACCTTCAGAGGGGAAGGAGAAATTCCCTTAGCCCCTAAACATTAAACTCAATCCATTACAAAATACATTTAAAATTCAAGTATATTTAGGAAAAATAAGCTTTTTTTTTTTTTTTTTGTGACAGGGTCTTGCTCTGTCAGGCTGGAGTGCAGTGGCTCAATCGTGGCTCACTGCAGCCTTTATCTCCCAGGCTTAAGTGATCCCCCCACCTTGGCCTCCCGAGTAGCTGGGACTATAAGCATGCACCATCACACTACTGCTTCTCCCTTTACAAGGTTATTTATTTGTTTATTTTTGGTACAGATGGGGTTTCATTATGTTTCCTAGGCTAGAGTTGAATTCCTGCGCTCAAGTGATCCTCCTGATTCAGCCTCCTAAAATGCTACAATTATAGGTGTGAGTCACAACACCCAGCCTTCAATAAGCACATTTTAATATTTTGTTTCTTTCTCCTCTAAAGGACAATTTTGATAGGATCTGGGTTAGAAGATGAAGATATAGTGTAGTCCTTGAAGAGTCTATAACCTGATTATGAGAAACATTAAAGCAGGTAATATCAACAAAGTACGGCAAATGTACTGTGGCTATTTTTTAAAATTGTACTTTAGGTTCTGGGGTACATGTGCAGATCATGCAGGATTGTTGCATAGGTACATACATGGTAAGGTGGTTTGCTGCTTCCATCCCCCTGTCACCTGCATCTGGCATTTCTCCCCATGTTATCCCTCCCCAACCTCCCCACCCCCTGCTGTTCCCTCTCCTAGTGCCCCCCACCAACATACCCCAGTGTTTGATGCTCCCCTCCCTGTGTCCATGTGTTCTCACTGTTTAACACCTGCCTATGAGTGAGAACATGTGGCGCTTGGTTTTCTGTTCTTGTGTCAGTTTGCTGAGAATGATGTTTTCCAGTTTCATCCATGTCCCTACAAAGAACATGAACTCATCGTTTTTTATGGCTGTGTAGTATTCCTTGGTGTATATGTGCCACCTTTTCTTTGCCCAGCCTATCATTGATGGGCATTTGGGTTGGCTCCAGGTCTTTGCTGTTGTAAACAGTGCTGCAGTGAACATACATGTGCATGTGTCTTTATAAGAGAACGATTTATAATCCTTTGGGTATATACCCAGTAATGGAATTGCTGGGTCAAATGGAATTTCTATTTCTAGATCCTTGAGGAACTGCCACACTGCCTTCCACAATGGTTGAGCTTTTACACTCCCACCAACAGTGTAAAAGTGTTCCTATTTCTCCGCATCCTCTCCAGTATCTGTTATCTCCTGATTTTTTAAAGATTGCCATTCTAACTGGTGGAAGATGGTATCTCAATGCGGTTTTGATTTATATTTGTCTAATGACCAGTGATGATGAGCATTTTTTCATGTTTGTTCCTCATAAATGTCTTCCTTTGAAAAGTGTCTGTTTATATCTTTTGCCCACTTTTGAATGGGTTTTTTTTCTTGTAAATCTGTTTTAGTTCTTTGTAGATTCTGGATATTAGCCCTTTGTCAGATGGGTAGATGCACATTTTTTTCCCCATTCTGCTGGTTGCCGGTTCACTCTAATGATTGTTTCTTTTGCTGTGCAGAAACTCTTAAGTTTAATTAGATCCCATTTCTCTGTTTTGGCTTTTGTTGCCATTGCTTTAATGTACTGTAGTTGTTGAGAATATGAATTTGGACTAAGGAAGACCTGGTCGAAATCTTAGATGTGCTACTTTACGGCTCTGTAGATCTTGGCTAAATGATTAAACATTTCTAACTTTGTCTGTCCTTACCAATATAAAGGGGCTGTCACTATTGACATTTTAGGATTATTTTGAGACATAAATGAGATAACATGTGTGTTTTCAGCACAATGCCCTAACACATAGTCTGTGCTCAGAACACAGTAGTTATTATTACTATCACCACTAACGTTTGCGTACACTTATCCACAGTGTGCTAAGGGAGCCCAGAAAAGAGTACTTAGGTTGGCCTGGGGATCAGGGGAAGTTTCCTGGAGAAGAGGAGAGCAGAACTGTATCTTAAGTGAGGTAGAGTCAGATGAAGAAAGGTAGGAACGATATTCCATGAGGAGGAACATGCACAGTGCATGCAGGGTACTTCCGGTATTTGGCATTTGCTGTCAGGTCTAGTGCAAGAATAGTTATTCCTCACTTTCTCCCTTCCTTGGTATCCTACAGCACTACTGCTTCTCCCTTTACAAGGTTTGCCATCCATCCTCCCCAGAAATATCCTTGCTACCCTGATAGCTATGTTGGATTTGTCTTTTAAGAACAATTCAATCCTCTGTAGGTAGACCAGGCCTCTCTGGAATCCTACCAGAACCTATTTTTTCCCTCTGTCTTATAAACATAAGGAGAAATGCTCTGCAGAGGTAGTATAGCTAAACTAAGAGTATGCGCTCTAGGGTTAAACTGCCTGGGTTCGAACCTGGCCCCACTACTATGTCACTTTGGGCAAATTACTTCACCTCTGTGTGCTTCAGTTTTCCCCATCTGTTAAATGGGGACGATAACAGCACTTATCTCTTATTATGAGGCTGTTGCAAACATTCAGTGAGTTGATGCATGTAAGAAAACTGAAACAGGCCTGGCTGTTAATAACTATTAGTTAGCATTACCTAACATTATGTTTCATGGACAGGACATACTTGAGAAAATAAAGAATGCCTCAGGTTAGAAATGTGGTCACCTGTGGAGGGTAGAAGGAAAAAGGGAGAATAAAGAAGCAAAAAGAGAAAAACTGGTATTTACTGATTATCTACAAGGGGCCAAAAGTATTGCATTAAGTGCTTCACATAAGCTTTTCTTCTGATCCTTACAACAGCTGTGGAAGGTAGATGGTATTGTCTCCAGTTTTATACATCAGTACCCTGGCCCTCACAGAATTTACAAAATTTGCCTAGACAAATAGGCTCAGAATTGAAAACTATGGGTAGACGAGTAGTAGAGTCATGCTCTTTCAACAGCTCCTTCTCTTCACCTCCTGGGGCTCCATTTTCGTAACTTGAAAACTGTATCAGACTTCACATTGCTAAGAAGAAATTTGAGAGCTGCCTAATTTTTTACATAATTTTCTAGGCCTACTCCAGGAAATATAAATATGTGCTTACATTCTAATTTTATATCCTATACTGAGAATTTCATAAAAATCATGGATTGCAGCATATAAATTAAGAGTATACTTCCTTGTTCAGAAGTTCAAAACATTACAATTACTCATTGTCAACAAAAATATTTTTTATAACTCCAATTCTATGTTTTCAGAAATTATAAATTGACTAGGCTTACATTTGTATTATTTTATTTATTTACTTATTTTTTTGAGACAGAGTCTTGCTGGAGATCAGTAGCATGATCTCGGCTCACTGCAACCTCTGCCTCCTGGGTTCAAGCAATTCTGCTGCCTCAGCCTCCCAAGTAGCTGGGACTACAGGCATAAGCTACCACATCCAACTAATTTTTATATTTTTAGTAGAGATGGGGTTTCACTGTGTTGGCTAAGCTAGTCTTGAATTCCCGACCTCAAGTGATTCACCAACCTCGGACTCCCAAAGTGTTGGGATTACAGGTGTGAGCCACTGTGCCCACTCTACATTTGTTTTCTAATATGAAGTAGGGCTCAATTCTAATCTTTAATTTACATTTCTTCCAGCCTAAATATTGTGGAAGGTATTTTGTGAGCTTTTAATTTTCTTAAAATGGTTCATATTTCCTAATAATTTGACTAGGGTATGTTCTTTTATTTCCTATAAAATTACATAATATTGTTATAACAAAATGAAAACAAAGTTGGGAAAAAATTAAGTTAAAGAAAACCATGGGGTCAAGTGTGGTGGCTCATGCTTGTAATTCCAGCTCTGTGAGAGGCTGAGGCTGAAGGATTGCTGGAGGCCAGGCATTCAAGACCAGCCTGGGCAACATAGCAAGATCCTGTTCTGGGCGTGGAAGTAGCAACTGTAGTCCTAGCTACTAGGGAGGCTGAGGTGGGAGGGTGACTGGAATCCAAGAGTTCAAGGTTGCAGTGAACTATGATTGCTCCACTGTACTCTAGCTTGCGTGACAGTGAGAGACAGTGTCTCTAAAAACAGAAGAAAGTAAAACAATACTATAGTATTATGGATGATATATATAATATATATATGTAGAAGGAGCTTTTTCGTATTGTCAATTTTTTGCCAATAGAGATGCTTCACACACACACACACACACACACACACACACACACACACACACGTCTTGTCACATGTTGGCCCCTATACTGATAAAAGAGCACCAATCCTTCAGGGAAGCTTCAAGTACTCTATGACAAGAAGCTGGGGGTGGTGGTGGTAAGGAAGCAGATAATCTTCTACACAGACATTTTATGTATACTTTTTTAACCTAAAAATGTAATTTTTTTCTTTAATTACAGTTTCCTATATAACCATTAGCGGGCTCCAGTGATGCAAGCCATATTTATTAGAGGCAGCATGTCAAATAGGAGTTGACAATTACGGTCTCTATCAATACATATTATGCCAGACGGTAATGAGCCATCCACAAAGGGCTAGCTATCTAAAATAATCATGCTGCTTTCCAGAGAAATGTCGAAGAGGTTATGGTTTATTACACAGTGCTCATTAGATATACAGTAGCAGCATTAGCAATTTTTCCTTCCTTTGCGTCTCATTTAAGGATCTGCCCCCACAAGCACAGTCAAATTAGTACACAAGGTTAAAACCATTATGCCCAGAAAAAATTAAGTTGCATTTGATTTTACAGTAAGAGTGGATCAAAGGTCCTTGGAATCTATTATTTGCAGAACCATTATCTAACACAGAATATTAACAGAAGAGAAAAAAAAGCAATGACCTGCCAGCACGGCTTGGACAGGAACAAAGGCAGACTGCTTGAAATAAGCAAATACCACGGTACTCAATTAAGTATCCCTATAAAAACTACTTTTAAAGTAACACTAAGGTTGTGACATCAACTGAAAAAAGTCACAAAATTAATGAAGTACAAACCTATGTTTTAAAATGTCTTGTTTACATCAACTTCTTTTTAAACATTTTAATACTGTCATTGTATATAATTTGTTTGTAAATTTACCAATTGCTATACTTATTTTCTTCAGATAACCCATTTTCTTATTTTTATAGCAAACCCACATTTATTCAATATTTAATAAAATAGAATTTGCAGACATATAACTATTATAACTAAAAGATGTGATCAAGGAGGCAGATCTTGGAATAAGTTACAAAAATTTAAATAAATATTGCAAAATAATAGATACTTAATAGATTTTGCCAAAATCAGCAGATAACTGGTTAACAACATCTGAATTACTGGCAGGATAAACATTTGTAGCAAAGAGATGTTTTAAAAGTCCTGATTGGACTACTATTAATAAAATATTAAAATTCATTAGTTAAAATAATAATATTCCAAATGTACTTTTCTACATTTTATTATTAACAGACCTCAGTTGTAGTGATTATTCAAGGACCCCTTCCTTTCATTTAATGAACGTTTATGGAGTGCTATCATGTCAGACCCTGTGATAGATTCTGAGAATTCATTAAAAAGAAAGAAAGAAAGAAAAGAACGAAAAGCCTATCTCTGTGCTTGAGAAGCCCATAGCCAGTAAGTGAAGGATTTGGACAGGAAACCAAAAGATTTCAATCTTGGGCAATAACTGCTGTCTCAGAAGTAAATATAGGTTGCAAGGGGGCCCAGATGAAGAGGACCTAATTCAAATCTTGATGAAGTAAGGTAAGGATTATCCAGGGAAATAACAACTAAAGTGAGACCTAAAGGAGAATTCTACCCAGTGAGAACTGTAGGGGAGAAATACACTGGGAAGGTGGGCAAGCAAGAGAGAGGAGGCTGGGGTGGGATCATTTACCTCAGCTTATCACAATATACAGTTTCACGACTCTTTTAAAAATGTTCTTCCTAATTAGAAGAAAATATTTTGAAGTTGGATTGATGGACTTTATGAAATAAAGTCAGTAAGACAGTTCTAGAACAGTTTGGATCATGTTTTTTTTAAAAAAAGGATGTTATAGAAAAAAAATCCCTTGTCAGGTCCACATATGGTCAAATTTCAGAGTGGATGAATGTATTATCCATTTAATGGTAACTGTAAGTCTGACCGAATAACTTGTCATCATCAAATTTTCAGTTTCCATTAGTTATTCTTCTTAATCTTTACCCCCACAAATGAGGTAAGCATCGTTGTCTCTTTTCCCTTGATCTTTCAAAAGCATGAGCTATATATAACAGCATCACTTTAATTTTTCTAATATATGTCTAATATGTGTGTATACTATTGAAACATCTGTAAAATATAATAAGCTTTTAGAGAGAGCAGAGGACATATTTATTTAATTCTTTTGTTATGGTATCCAGTATAGTTCAGGTGTAATCAGATACTTACAAAAGCTTTTTTTTTTTTTTTTTTTTTAAATGGAAATGCCATTGTGTTCTAGTACAGCTACTCTATATGGCTATGGTCAACAATACAGTGGATTCCTGAATGGGTTGTTGGGTGGTTTTGAGGCATTTAGAGTAGTATCATGGTAGCATGATAGTAATACTCACGTTCTTCTTTCTTTTTTTTTTTTTTAATAACAGATTTCCTTTTTTTGGGAATATTGGGCCTTTCCAAAGTAGGCCCTACATATTTACTCGGATTTAGCTTTTTAAATGACTGCCGCTCTCCCTTCCTCAACAGTGTTTTAAGTCAGCAGTATTTAACTTACCAACACTTTTCCCTTAATGAACAAAAAATGTAGAGACTCCAAAGATTTTTTAAAAAACGAAACATAAACTACATCTATAGCTTTGCAGATACTGTGTACATACAACTCTGCATAAATGATTGCAGCATTATTCCTGGCTTTAGAATTTTGCTTGAGTTTTCTTCTACCAGAAAAAGCTTCTGGTAACCAGAAGTCACAAAAGGTACAGATAATCATGAGATGTCAATCATAATTTAAAAAACCAACTTACATTGTTGAACTACAGAAAAAGAAAAAGCAACTAAGCCCCATGCTAGTCACTACTGCTCTAGGTTCATTTCAATACGACATATAATTAGGAATCCAAGCAATAAACCAAGACCAAGCCTGCTGAGGGTGGAGACAGGAGTAGGGCCAGCCGCTCCTCCAGGGCATCCGGCAGCTCTGTCAGAGCAGCCGTTTAGTCAGTGTGTCTCTTTCTTCCCACTGCTCTAGGATCTTCAATTTATTCATTTGCTGTGACCTCTGCCTTATTCCAGAGGGTTTAAATGGTTTAAGTATTATTACATGATGTTCAATAACAGAGAAAAAGCACAACCAGATGTGGAGAAAACATGAGACAAGGGTGTGTGTGACAAGAGACAAAGCATGATAAACTGAGAGGGCAGAAAATGGGCAGGGGGCAGGGAGAGACGCAGAGTGATGAGGGAATAGTATGAATTACAGACTTCAATATAGCCCCCAGAAATAAAGGCTTCTTCTGTGTGTGACGAGCCTATTTTATCTCAAAATATAAATTTTGTGTGAAATTTAGGTTTGATGACCATGAGTTCTGCAAAGACAGCACACAGATTACAAACTTGACTGACCTCCCAGCTTTAGGAAAAAAGTGGAATTCTGTCCCTGGACACCATCAGGGCTTTGGATTACATCTCCGACTCCTTATTCTATGGATAAAAATAAAAGCTCTCAATATAATATTCATCATTTTTAACAATAACATGCAGGTCATTTGAAAATGACACCAAATTAGTAATGGTCACCATTTCTACATTAAAAAATAATGTGAGTACTTTACTGCTTGATGGCACTGTCTAGATTAGTGGTCCCCAGTCTGGGGTACCCAGATCGTTAAGGGTTCTTTACAGAGGTGAGTTCTTCACAGAGGTGAGTAATTTTCCCCTTTCCAAAATGTCTAAGGAAAGCAATATATTCTCCCTCCCCCCAGATAAAGTTACATCTGTTAACAAAAGTTTTAATTTTCTTTAATTTTGTACTCATTAATAAGATGTGACCGTGGTTATCTTGTGGTCATCAGCTCAGATTGGCAGTTACGAGTGTATCTAATAAAATGGAAAATCAAGTAATCATCATTTTATATTTAAAATGTCTGTTAAAGACCCTTTTTTAAACAGGGGTGGGAGAATAACAAAAGGAATCCTGAGTGGTAAAGAGGTTGGGAGGTTATCATAACAAAGTCTATACTGGCTAATTTCCCTCCACTTTTCCTTGACCACCCAGCTTCTTTCACCAAGGCAGTCTAAGAGGAGGTAGCTATCTACTTCAACAGCTTTAACAGGAGACCAGAAGAGGTCAGTGGAGAGCAGCACTAGGCACCCAACCTCCCACCCAGGGGGCTGAGCTCCAGAAGATCCCAGGTCTCTGTTTACCCAAAAAAGCAGCAGCTATGAAAACGGAACAAATTGTTATATTCAATTTTTTACTTTGACACAATCAGATATGACTATAAGTCTGTTGTAATGGTTAGCTTAAAAAAAAAAAAAGAGATGTAGGAAATGAAAAACTTTTCCCATGTGGTTGTAAAAGGTAAGTTTATATACCAAAGAGTTCCTTGAAGAGGACAATGACAATAAAAATGATAATGCCTTGATACTGACATAATCTTATCTCCTCTGAGATAGCAATCCATTATTTCTTAAAAACATGAGTTCCAAGTGTACAGAAATTCCCATTTAAATATACTCAGTATCGGCTGGGCATGGTGGCTCATCCCTGTAATCCCAGAACTTTGGGAGGCTAAGGCGGGTGGACTGCCTGAGCTCAGGAGTTTGAAACCAGCCTGGGCAACATGGTGAAATCCCATCTCTACTAAAAATACAAAATTAGCCAGACATGGTGGTGTATGTCTGTAATCCCAGCTACTTGGGAGGCTGAGGTAGGAGAATCACTTGAACCGGGAGGCAGAGGTTGCTGTGAGACAAGATTGTGCCATTACGGTTCAGCCTGAGAGACAGAGCAATACTATGTCTCAAACACTCACTCACACTCTCTCTCTCTCTCTCTCTCTCTCTCTCTCAGTATCTGATTATTTGTGATATGAGAAAGAGAATGTGCAATTAATAAGAACAGGTCAAGTACTACAGACTTCCCAGTTTCTAAATAAATTCTAAAATCAGAAAGTGGAAATTCCACTTTCTGATTTTAGAATTTATTTAGAAACTGGGAAGTCTGTAGTGGAAAAAAATGTTTTTTCAGTGTTCTAAATATTTAAATATAAATGTTTCTTCTCTTATACCTTCAGGGAGTGTAAAGTGATAGAAAGTTCTCCACTACTTCCCGCATTTAAAGCTGAAGGATTAGAAGGAAAAAAACACTATATAAACATTTAAACACCAGTTGCAGTGTTTTTACTTGCCTTCCTCAGAACTTCCTTCATTGAAGGTACGGTACCTAAAAGTCAGCTTTAGCTTCTGTCCCATGCCAATAGAGGTCACGGGGCGTACTGATTGAGTATAAACTTGTAGTAGTATACCAGGCACAGAAAGAATTCCAACCACAAAAGACAACGTGGCACCTAACGTTAGGGGCCTTATGAATTTAGTAAGGGAATCAATAAAATTAGAAAATGCTAAGGAGAGACCTAAAATGGGTGAATATATTCAACAGATAATAGAGAGGTCCAAATTACCCTGCCTACCCCTCTAATTGTTTTTGAGGAAGATCAACTTTCAGCCAAAGTGCTGCAGACAATAAAAAACAAAGTTTGCATAGAGTACCTTTGGAAATAACAAGTTGCCTAAAAACCACGGCAGATGTGTCAGAAACAAATACAGGTTTTGCAAAGTTAAGGCCCCAAATTGAATTAAACCCTAATAATTTTTATTATTACATTTTAATTCCCTGACGATTCTGATTTTTCAGCTTGTTTTTGCTGAATTAAAACTGCTCTGGCCTATCTATAGAGAGAGATAAAAAGCAAATCCTGTTTTTTAAAGCTCTGAGTTGAATGGTAAAAAACCAAATACAAAAAAATGCGTTTTAAGTGCAAAGTATCCTTCCACTGTTGCCAGAAAACAAGTAACAAAGGGGAGTCAAGTAATTTAACAGCCATATTTTCTCACTCGCCTTCACTGGGAACACAGTCATTTGCATGGCATAATAAGCTGTAAATTATAAACATTTTTACATAGCCTGCTGCAAGGAAAAGTCTGCCAGCTTTCTACTATATTGGATAGTGTTCAAGTGATTAACCACAGCTTTGGAAAAAAGGGGTGGAAGCTTGTTTTGTGTTGCAGTTTGTTGGTTCTCTTATGTACAGCCTCAAAAAAATCCATTACACCATTATTTGCAATAAATATGTAAGTAACTGTCATAGAATAATAGAAGCTCCATATTACTACAGGATACAAATTACCCATGGACAAGAGAAAATCTTGTAGGTGCATAATCATTCAAGTATTTCCTTGAAATGCTGTCTCTAATGAGTAGGAATGTAATGGTTTTCAAAAATAACAAAATTTGCAGCACTGAGCATTTCAGGACTAATGACAAATGAAATACGCTTTACTCTTTGTCTACAGGGAAAGCCCATTAGACAGAATATCTGCTTAGGGCACAAGTCTATTTTAAAAAAAGGTTCCTGTGTCAAAGAAAATATATAAATACCTTTACTTCACAACATATAAAGAATAAATCTGTGACAGCAAACATGCAGTACAAGAGATACGGCCTACAAACATAAACATTTTTATTTTTAAATTGTATAGCGCCCCACCAAATCCACATTCAACCCCCTAAGGAAACTTTGTCTCAATAAATAAACAATAATACAAGGAGCATTTGAGTGTCCACCATAGTGTTAGGGATATGGAGGTCACAGAAAAAGTCTGTAACATGCTTTCTGTCCACTATACAATTCCACACCACAAAACTTAGAACATAAAAGATTTGTGTTCTGTGCTGAGGATGTCAAGATGACTAAGAAAGTATATGTAAGACACCCTAATCCACAGGTTGTCCACAGTAAAGGAAAGAGCATGAATTCTATGGTCAAATGGGATTTGAAATTCAACTCTGTGATTTTCTTACACTATAAACTTGAGCATGTTATTAAATTTCTCTAAGCCTGTTTCCCAAGAAAAGCAATCTCTTAACCAATGTTAAGTATTACATAAATGCGCTAATATATATACAGAATATGGAACAGTAGCAGACTTACAGAAAACTCTCTATATGTTGGCTATAGTAATAATTATATTTCTGTATTTATTATAGTCAGCTTTGCACACAGCAGGTGTTCAATAAATGTTTGTTGAATGAATGAATCAATCAGTGAGCAAAGTAACAAATCTAGCAGAGGTATACAGATTACTGTAAGATAGACAAGAAGTGCCTCAAGGGTACAAAATGCAATAGAGGCCTCAGTGGTGGGAGAGGTGATAGGTTGGAAGATGATTAAGACACAGGCCCTGACTTCTAGAAGGTTCTGTTCAGTAAGAAAACATATACCATAAATTAGTCATTACAAAACAATGTGTTAAGTATTCTAAGATTTCACAGAAATCTTAAAATATGTTCTAGCTCTAATTGCACCATGGCTTTTCCTGGAGTGTCCCAATCCTATATGTTCATGGGTATATATGCTTCATTTTCTACAAGCCACAAACTGAGGAGCTGAGAGCGGGGACCAGTGCTCAGTGCTCTCCTTATTTCATCCTCATATTGGTGAAAACCACTGTTCCTTTGAAACCAGCTTGACTTCCACCATCACGCCTCTTTTCTGTCCCTCTACATTTATTGAAGTATTTAGCATCTTGCTCAGTTCTGTTGTTCTTGTTGACTTCAATCATGTGAACTGCCTACCCTATAGTTTTTCAATCTACTCAATTCAACCACCTTCACTGTATTCTGTCAAACCCACTTTCAGGCACAACTGGAACACAGCCATTCAGAACTGTTCCACTTTTGAAATCTCCATTTGGATATCCAACTTTCCATCTACAACCTACTGTCTTTTCAGCTCTCTCATTACATTGTCACTTCCACCCCTGCAATCTGATTTATCATGACCTCCAGTCCCTTGATCACTACTTTCTCACTAGTTTTGGGCTCTCTCAACCTTACTTCCTACCTGATGTGGCCTAAATAATCATATTAGATCAACTGTACTCTTGCACATACCCTTTTTTTGGTGAAAATGAAAAACGTTGATCATGCTTTTATCTGCCTCACATCTCCTCTAGGGCTGCTAGGAATTGCCTGTAGCTATTAAGGAATTTGTATTTAATCCTGTAGGGAATGCAATTGAAGAAAAAAGGATACTTTACTCCACTTAAAAACTTGAGAATGATGGTTTCCAGGTTCATCCATGTCCCTATAAAGGACGTGAACTCATCGTTTTTGATGGCTGCATAATATTCCATGGTGTATATGTACCACATTTTCCCTATCCAGTCTATCATCGTTGGGCATTTGGGTTGGTCAGCAAACTGACACAAGAGCAGAAAATCAAACACCGTATATTCTCGCTCATAGGCGGGTGTTGAACAATGAGAACACATGGACACAGGGAGGGGAGCACTACACACTGG
The DNA here is from genome assembly GCF_048565385.1 of Saimiri boliviensis. Taxonomy (NCBI): domain Eukaryota; kingdom Metazoa; phylum Chordata; class Mammalia; order Primates; family Cebidae; genus Saimiri; species Saimiri boliviensis. The sequence goes on along the minus strand of NC_133452.1, from coordinate 62,174,815 downwards.
GGTCTGTTGGGGGAAATGGGGGAGGGGCGGGGGGTGGGGAGGTGGGAAGAGATAGCATGGGGAGAAATGACAGATACAGGTGAGGGGACGGAAGGCAGCAAAGCACACTGCCATGTGTGTACCTATGCAACAATCTTGCATGTTCATCACATGTACCCCAAAACCTAAAATGCAATAAAAAAAAAAAAGAAAAAGAAAAAAAAAAAAAAACTTGAGGCCAGGCCAGGTGTGGTGGGTCATGCACATAATCCCAGCACTTTGGGAGGACAAGGCAGGTGGATCACTTGAAGCCAGGAGTTTGAGCCCAGTCCGACCAACAGTGAAATCCTGTTTCCACTAAAAATACAAAAAATTAGCCGGGCATAAAGACACACACCTGTAATTACAGCTAGTTGGGAGGCTGAGGCACGAAAATTGCTTGAACCTGGGAGGTGGAGGTTGCAGTAAGCTGTGATCGGGCCACTGCACTCTAGCCTGGGTGACAGAGCTAGACTCTGTCTCAAAAGAAAAAGCAAACAAACAAAACAACAACAAAAAAACTCGAGGCCAGGTGTAGTGGCTCACGTCGGTAGTCCCAGCACTTCTGGAGACCCAGGTGAGTGGAATACTTGAACCCAGGAGTCTGAGACAAGCCTGGGCATCACAGCAAAAACGCCCCTTTACAAAAAATACAGAAACAGTAGCCAGGCATGGTACGTGCACCTGTAGTCTCAGCTACTCATTTGAGTCCAGGATGTTGAGGCTGCAGTGAGCCATGATCGTTCCACTGCACTTCAGCCTGGGCAACAGAGGGAGACCCTGTCTCAAAAAACAACAAAGAAAAACCTTGAGAAGAGGAGGGAATGAGGGAAATCTTAAAAGGGAGACTCAAGATTCCAGTAACTACAGAGAGGGAGGATGCCAGGATTAGAGATAACCAAGCAGAGAATCTGCCCTCTTTGCCTTTATTACCAACACCACCCACCTTCAGGAGTGAGAAGGAAAGTCCAAGAGTACAGTGAGGAAGACATTCCTCAGGCAGTAAGTCACCGACAGATGTCAGCTCTCACCTATCATCTTATGGGGTGTTAAAGACTACCTACCTTTAGTTAAACAAAGAGGTTATCACTGGACATGGGTGGACTGTGAATCCAATGGTGAATAGGAAATAGCTCTAGTAGTTAAGTTCTAGCAAAAGAGTTTTAGAAAGAAAATTACATCAATAGCAAGTGTCAGAAAGACTCTAGATGCATACATTGTTTCCTTACCTTCTCATTTGAGGTCAAAGACTATTTCTTATTCATATTTGCATTTCTTTCAGTGTCCAGTGTTGTGTAGTCAGGATGACTTATACTGGACCACAGGGTAGCTGAACCTAGCTAATGTGTACCCTGTTAGTTAAGCTCCTGGTTTGAAGCCTATTATTGCCCCTACTTTACAGATGAGTAATTTTAAAGAGTTATTAAGTAACTTACTTAAGGTCAAATAACTAATTAATTGCAGAATTGAGACAAGAACCCAGATCCCTGGCCCTTCATCTACGCCTTTATTATGACACACTTTTTTGTTGTTGTTGTTGTTGTTGCTGTTGTTTTTGAGACGGAGTTTCGCTCGTTACCCAGGCTGGAGTGCAATGGCGCGATCTTGGCTCACCGCAACCTCCGCCTCCTGGGTTCAGGCAATTCTCCTGCCTCAGCCTCCTGAGTAGCTGAGATTACAGGTATGCGCCACCATGCCCAGCTAATTTTTTGTATTTTTAGTAGAGATGGGGTTTCACCATGTTGACCAGGATGGTCTCGATCTCTTGACCTCGTGATCCACCCGCCTCGGCCTCCCAAAGTGCTGGGATTACAGGAGTGAGCCACTGCGCACGGCCTATGACACACAGTTTACCACTGAGATGCCTTCTACTTCAGTTGAAAGGATCATCATTAAGTCATGAAGCTACTAAGCTGACTCTGCCAATAAAACTAACATTTAAGTGATTTGCAGGATTTCTATCACATGATGAATGTCTCAAATTAAGCACTGTTTAAAATGTAGAATTAGACACTGGATAGTGCCTTTAACTTTGGCTACTTACTAGTCAACGTGGCTTCTTTAAGAAAAGGATTGTAAAATCGTTTACCATTAACAAAAACAATTTATGCAGCTTGTTTTTTGCTGTGACAGATTAGGCAGGCTAATCTATATCATGTTATTTACATACAATAAACTAACTCAGCTGAGTAGATTAGTAGGCGAGCCCACTTACTTTTTGTGGTTAATTACACTGTTTTGTAAGAGGCTGATCTTATTTTGTGTTTTTCCAAAAGCTCTGGTGAAGTAATGACTCCTGACTTACGGTATGTTAAATATAAAGAGCTTTCCCTTTTCTTGCTCAACATATAATTGCTGCATTTGCGCATGCTAAGTTGAACGTAACAATAAAAACTTAATGAAGAAAATAAGTACTGGTTGTAATGAATTAGCAATATTACTAGATTTGTATCTGGAGTTTTACTGTTGTAAGTAGAATACAATCAATAGGAATATGTAATCAAATTGCACATGCTTTCATCTCTTGAGATCTCTCTGAAAAGGAGCTATCTTTAGAAAATTATTTTCAAAAGCCTACACTAAATTCAATTATTCTCCATAATCATTTAAAATCACTGTTAATAAGAGCTCCTCATTTTTAAGGTTCTTGTAGTACAAAAAGATGTTTCTTAAATAGGCTTTTATTGCTTTACAAATATGAAATATAACTTTTCCATTTTTAAATTTAGTTATACAAAACAACATGAATAGGTTGTTAAAAAACTGAAATACTACAAATAAAGTCTCCTTTAGACAATTCCCTTATATTTGTTTCCAACCCTCTCTTTCTTCAACCACTGTATTAGCAGGTGAATGAGATTCCTTCCAGACTCTTTGTTTGCATTCACATATTACCTTAAAAATAAAACCATAACTGATTTTTAAAATGCTACATATTTCAATTACTTATTTCATGTTTATATAATTGACCTTACATAAATAACATGATCAACATGTTCTGCCTTAAGCCTCATTTCCTAAGATGTTTTTTGATTTGATCAGTCCCCAAGGGAAATATAGTTTGTTAATTTTGTTTGGCATTTTTAAGTGCTAGACGAATTCTAATGTGTGGAATGAAGGTGAGGATTGATAGATAATCACAGTCTATTGTTACTATAATTAGAAGACATCAGATGCTAATTAGTACCACATTAAAATGATAAATTATGAATTACAATATTTGCAGCTGAGACCAAGTCCAGTTCCCTAAATTTAAAGGTTTACAGGAAAAAAAAACAAAACTGGCCTCTTTCACAGCTTTTAATATTCTCCACTTCTCTCCTTAAGATTATTTCACACAGGCCTCCAAATACTCTAGCACTTCCTCTAACACCACACTAAGCGTAACCAATTTTCACTTAGAGGAGAAAGTAATGTTAAGATCTGTAATTTGATTTTAAGATGTTTTCTAGCTTTAACTTATAGTTATGTTTATGATGCTTTTTGTGATAAGTTCTTGAAGCCCAACAATTACCTTAGTATGTACAGGTGCTTCTTGATCTACAATGCAGTTATGTCCTGAAAACCCATTAAAACGTTGGAAAATTTTAAGTTGAATCATGGTAAGCCAGGGACTACCTGCATAACATTAATTTAACCTTAATTAGAGTAGAGTGAAGAATTAGCACAAATGCCAAGAAATTGATAGTGTCCATTTAAACATATGGCAAATTTTAAAAAGCTAATCTAAAGATAACATTTTACTTCATTCTTGCTTTTTTTTATTAAAAAGATTTCTACTTTATGCATTTTCACAGAATATTTGATCTGGTCAAACAGGCCAGAAGATAAAAGTTCAGGTCAGCCCAGGGACTTCAAAGCCCTCATTCTAATTACAGGATAGGGTTTCTAAGCTAACTAACTACCTGTTCATGTCTTTTGTCCATGTTTGTGTTGTAATTTTCTTCTTCTTCCTGATTTATAAGATTTTCAACTGATTTGTAGGTTACAACTTGGCTTTTGGTCCTTGTAGTAAATATTTCTGTAATTTGGGCTTTGTCTTTTGACTTCATGGGAATTAGAGTTACTTTTTAATGCAGTCAAATGTGTTAATCTTTTATAGTGTCTGAGTTTTAGAACTTTTTCATAAAGCCCTCCCTGCTCTGAGATTAAATATTACTACTATTGGTAACAATAATTTAGCCATGATCAAATACTCATTGCTATCTATATGCTAGAAACATGCTGAATGCTGGGGTAATGTGGATAAATTATCTAAACTATGGTTTTTTTTTTTTTTTTTTGGAGATGGAGTCTCGCTCTGTCACCCAGGCTGGAATGCAGAGGCACAATCTCGGCTCACTGCAACCTCCACCTCCTGGGTTCAAGCTATTCTCCTGCCTCAGCCTCCTGAGTAGCTGTGACTTACAGGCATGTGCCACCAAGCCCGGCTAATTTCTTTCATTTTTTGTTTTTATTTTTTTATTTTATTTTTTTTGAGACAGAGTCTCACGCTGTCACCTAGGGTGGAGTGCAGTGGTATGATCTTGGCTCACTGCAACCTCTGCCTCCCAGGTTCAGGCGATTCTCATGCCTCAGCCTCCTGAGTAGCTGGGATTATAGGCGTGAGCTACCATGCCTGGTTAATTTTTGTATTTTTAGTAGAGATGGGGTTTCACTATGTTGCTCAGGCTAGTCCTGAAATCCTGACCTTGTGATCTGGCCGCCTCAGCCTCCCAAAGTGCTGAAATTACAGGCATGAACCACTGTGCCTGGCTTTTTTTTTTTTTTTAATTTTAATAGAGATGGGATTTCGCCATGTGGGCCAGGCTGGTCTCAAACTCCTGACTTCAAGGCATCCACACGTCTTGGCCTCCCAAAGTATTGGGATTACAGGTGTAAGCCACTGCACCCAACCCAATCATCTGAACTATGTTTAAAAGCACATAGAGCTCATAGTCTTCTCTTATCAGCATTAAAAATATACAGAAAATGGTTGGACATGATTTTCTTCTTATTCACCAGCTCACCTGCCACCCAGAAGTAACATAGGTAATAAGATAAAAGTAGTTGTTTTGACTGGGCGCAGTGGCTCAGGCCTATAATCCCAGCACTTTGGGAGGCCAAGGAGAGCGAATTGCTTGAGGCCAGGAGATCAAGACCAGCCTGGCCAACATGGTGAAACTCTGTCTCTACTAAAAACACAAAAATTAGCCAGGTGTGGTGGTGCACACCTATAATCCCAGCTACTTGGGAGGCTGAGGCAGGAGAATCGTTTGAACCTGGGGGGCGGAGGTTGCAGTGAGCCGAGATCATATCACTGCACTGCACTTTGAGTGACAGAGCGAGATTCTGCCCAAAAAAAAAAAAGTAGTCATTTTACAAACAGAATTGGTATACTTTAAAATTTGTCAGTATCCATTATGTATACTGGCAAATAGATCATCTATCTAAAAGGAGGAAATGCCAACGATCACTTTACTTCTCATTCAATTACTCATTTAATGTTTTTTCCATTCTTGCATATTCTACTTATACCAGAACTGATCTCTATAGCAAACAGATTAGAGAGAGAGCAAGGTGGGCAAGAAGAAGGTGGCAACACTTTTATAAATGAGTATGTGCGTCCCTGGACACTGCCAATTTTTAATTCAATTGAGTGGTTTTTTTTCCCCTCAGATTGGCAGGTGTGTCTTGCAGTTGGATGCGGTCCAGTGGGTCCCTACTCTGCACTTCTGAAACAGTGGGAACACCATCACTGCACTTGTCCCCCAGCAGCAGCATATTCTCTGCCCTCGGCTGTTCAGAGGAAATGGAGTTAAGGGTAACACAAACCCAGGAGAGTCTAAAACCTATCAGTAAAAATTCAAGCCTCATAGATACCAGAATGGAAGCTGCAGACAACAGAGGTGGGTAAAGAAAGTGTAGCAATAAAAGGAACAGGTTGAAATATGAAAGAAAAATAAAATAAATAAACTTCTGATATGACTTTAAAAATTTCCCTGTACATTCTGCAACACCTTTTAGAAGTTGTGCTGTATTTTGGTATTTGTGTGTGTGTGTGTGTGTGCTATTCCACTAACACTTTTCTTTTCCTTCTTTAAATATCCTATTATATTGCTTCGTGTAATAACTAGGTTAAAAACTAAGATTGTTTCATGAAGAGTGAGTTAGAGTCTGATTATAGCTCACATCCTGAACTACAGGTTGCAAAGGACATAATAAACTGCCATCCCTTTAAGTTACAGTCCGTGTTAAACTACTCTGTAAGATTTACACTAGGCTGGGTGTGGTGGCTCATGCCTGTAATCCTAGCACTTTGGGAGGCAGAGGCAGGTAGGTTACTTGAGGTCAGGAGTTAGAGACCAGCCTGACCAACATGGTGAAACCCTGTCTCTACTAAAAATACAAAAATTAGCCAGGCATGGTGGCATGCGCCCGTAATCCCAGCTACTCGGGAGGCTGAGGCAGAAGAATCTCTTGAATCCCGGAGGCAGAGGTTGCAGTGAGCTGAGATCCTGCTATTGCATTCCAGTCTGGGTGACAAGAGTGAAACTCCATCTCAAAAAAAAAAAAAAAAAACTTACACTGTTAAACATGTGTTTCAAATGTCTGTTTCAGTCTAGAACATTTACGTTATACAGAAGATCCAGTCATCCAGATAGAGATTTAAATGAATACTATGAGCAAGGCACTGGTGAGCTATAAAGGTATACAAAGCTAAGTGCCTACTCTGAAGGAGTGGGAAATGTAAGGCCATGAAGCAGTATGACAGCGATCTGGAATGGCAATAAGAAACTACATTTGTGAAGCATATTCTATGTACGAGGCACTGTTCCAAGAGTTCTAGATGTATTAACTTTTTTGTGTGTGTGTGTGACAGAATCTTACTGTTGCCAGGCTGGAGTGCAGTGGTGCGATCTCAGCTCACTGCAACCTCTGACTCCTGGGTTCAGGCAATTCTTCTGCGTCAGCCTTCTGAGTAGCCTGAGTAGCTGGGGTTACAGGCACGCACCATCACACCCAGTTAACTTTTGTATTTTTAGTAGAGATGGGGTTTCACCTTGTTGGCCAGCACGGTGTCGATTTCCTGACCTCATGATCCGTCTGCATCGGCCTCCCAAAGTGTTGGGATTACAGGCGTGAGCCACTGCTCCCAGACCATATTAACTTTTTTAATCCACCTAATAGACATATGAGGCACAGAGAGGTTACCTAACTTGTCTAGGGTCACACAGCTAGTAAGTGATGAAAAGAAGGACTTAAACCCAGACAATTTATAACCAATACAACATATTTCTTCCTCTACTTGGCTACTTATGTGGGACCTCAGAAAGTTACTTCATCTTTCTGAGTTTCAGTTTTCTCATTGGTGAAAAGGTCATTTCTTTTTAATTTTTAAATTTGAGTACATCTGGTGTTTTACCATGTTGGCCAGGCTGGTCTTGAACTCCTGACCTCAAATGATCCACCAACCTTGGCCTCCCAAAGTGTTGAGTTTACAGGTGTGAGTCACTGCGCCCAGCCTGAAACTTATTTCTGCCTCACAGAGTTCTCATTAGGATTCAAAGATAGCCATGCTGACATAGAGAAACATTTACCAAACTTTTGCAGCTTTCCACAAGATGTGCTACTACGGACAGGGGTCAATAAGTGCTGTAGTCAAATGACAATATCGCAGAGTCATGATACATACCATCCGCACATAACTCCTGAGAATTCTCAAATGAAGGAATCTTTTTAACTCTTTAACCTAGCATGCCCACACTTATTTGATCACAGAACCTTTTGTCCCACTGAACACCTAGTTATAACTCTAGCCCTGGAAGAGAAATTGGTAAATGCTGACAGGAAAAAGGCATGAAATCAGAGGACCCAATAGGTGCAAGTCTGGTTCAGCCAATTTTTAACCGCTTGGTTATAAACTGTCTGGGTTTAAGTCCTTGTTTTCATCACTTACTAGCTGTGTGACCCCAGACAAGTTAAGTAACCTCTCTGTGCCTCTGTGCAAGCAACCGCTTGCTATGGACAACAACTCCAAGTTGTTTGTTAAGCCACTTAAATTTTAGGGTTTATCACCTCTCCAAGTTTCTGCTTTCCCTCTCAGCTCTTGCCTCGACTACTTCAATAATTCCCTGGCTGACTCTCTATCTCGGACCTCACCTCTCAGGGTCACCTTCTAAGTATCAGCTAACTATGTTTTATAGCATAGATACATCAATATGACCCCTTTTGCTTAAACATCTTTGTGATACTAGCTAAAAATAAGAGCAAACGCTTACAGAATGCTTACAATGCTATGCATTATTCTACTTAATTCGGAAAACCATTCTGTGAAGTCCACACTGAGGTGTGGCTAGTAGGTGGTGCAGTGAGCTTCCAGATTTCAAGTCTACTCTGCTGCCTCTTGAACACCCCACGGTTTCTTCAGGATATCACCCTAATTCGTCAGGCCGTTCACAACCTGACTTCACCTTTCCTTTCCACCTCATCTTCATTCCCTACTTCTCATATATGAGTTTCTAGGGCCGTGAGGCCTCTCTCCTTGGCTTGTAGATGGCTGTCTTCAGTTCACAGGGCATTCTCCCTGTATGTGCATATCTGTGTCCAAATTTCCCCTTTTTATAAGGATGCCAGTTACATTGAATTAGGGCTCATTCTAATGACTTAATTTTGACTTGATTAGCTCTATAAAAATCCTCTCCTAATAAGATCACATTGTGAGATATCAGGGGTTAGGACTTCAACACATGAATTTTGGGAGGATAAAATTTAATCCATAGCACCTACATACGTAATGAAGCTAGTCTCTTTTCCATAAATTCATACAATTATGTAACAGTTACGTCATGAGTACCTATTAATTACAATGCTGGTACTGTTTTAGGCCCTGCTAGGTACTTCTACACTCTATGTCTTTGTAGGGTATAGAAGCGGGGCATGGTGGCACCTGCCACCCGTAATCCTGGCTACTTGGGAGGCTGAGGCAGAAGAATTGCTTGAACCTGGAAGGCGGTGGCTACAAGTGAGCCGAGACTGTGCCACTTCACTCCAGCCTGGGTGACAGGGCGAGACTCTGTCTCAAAAAAACAAAAAAACAAAAAAAAAAAAAAGGAAAAAGGAAACATGTGCTGCTGTCAACAGATAAACCCTAAAATTTAAGTGGCTTAATAAATGGATTTTTCTTCTCTTCTCATACATCCAGTCTGTATGGATAGTCCTGATGGGCAGGTGGCTCTCCTTCAAGAGTAATTCAGGGATGCAGGCAACTTTCATCTTGAATGGGTCACTTCCCAGATCATCTGCTTAAGGAGTATTACAAATGCAACATTTTTATGGCCAGGAAATAGTAAATATCACTTCTGCTCACACTCCATTGGCTAGATCTCAGTCACATGGCCAGCCAACTGTGCGGGAAGCTGAGAAATGTAGTCTATTGGGTACTCAAGAAGAAAACGCCTTTGGCATATTTGCTTCAGTCTCCTCTACCCGTTAAGGTGCTGGGAAACTTGAGAAAATGAAAGTAGAGTGTAAATATGTTCAGTCTGTGGTCTGTTTTTTAACTACTAGTTACAAAAGATTGGGCTGGGTGCAGTGGCTCACACCCGTAATCCCAACACTTTGGGAGGCCGAGGCGGATGGATCACTAGGTCAGGAGATTGAGACCATCCTGGCCAACATAGTGAAACCCCGTCTCTACTAAAAATACAAAAAAATGAGCGGGATATGGTGGCGCATGCCTGTAGTCCCAGCTCCTCGGGAGGCTGAGGCAGGAGAATTGCTTGAACCCAGAAGGTGGAGATGGCAGTGAGCCGAGATTGTGCCACTGCACTACAGCCTAGGTGACACTGCGAGACTCCATCTCAAAAAAAAAAAAGAAAAAAAAGAAAAGATTGAGTCAGTTCTTTTTTTTTTTTTTTTTTTTTTTTCTTTGAGACGGAGTTTCGCTCTTGTTGCCCAGGCTGGAGTGCAATGGCGCGATCTCGGCTCACCGCAACCTCCGCCTCCTGGGTTCAGGCAATTCTCCTGCCTCAGCCTCCTGAGTAGCTGGGATTACAGGCACGTGCCACCATGCCCAGCTAATTTTTTGTATTTTTAGTAGAGACGGGGTTTCACCATGTTGACCAGGATGGTCTCGATCTCTCGACCTCATGATCCACCCGCCTCGGCCTCCCAAAGTGCTGGGATTACAGGCGTGAGCCACCGCGCCCGGCTGAGTCAGTTCTTGATAAAACAACCGAGAAAGCGGAACCATCAGCCAAAATATTCATGTGAATTTCTGTAAACTTAATAATCATATCACGAGAAAAATACATACTTTTTAAGATTATGCATTATATCTTGTAATAAACTATCTTTTGTATACAAAATAAAAATATGCTATCACTAACAGAACGGGAAATTGTAAACATTTTCTTGATTGTGGGTAGGGATACTTGTAAATTTGGTAATACTTTTTTGACTAGCTTTGCAACCAATTTTTTAAAAAGCCAAGGTTAGTGGTACAAACCTAACGCCCATAGGCCTGTTGGCAAAAGGCTATGGTGAATATTTATGGTTCATTTTTATAAATGTGGCTTTCTTGCCTGTTTTTCAAAATGTAGTTGTTACATTTTAGCCTAAATTCTGCCTCTCCTGGCTGTTAAATGATTAGTTCACTAGACGTATCCAGAAGCACCAGTTATATCCTTAGGCCAAACAAAAGAGATCACCTCATTCCCATTTGGTCATTCAGGTAATTTACTCAGGTCCCATTATCTGATATCAAAGTCAAGTTTATGAGAGAAAAAATACCACAATGTAAATCCTAGCAGTCTGAAGGTGAATTAAAAAGCTCCCAAATCAGTATTTCTCTCAAATGTTAAATAATTCACTGTGGCATTACAGATACCAGCCTCCAGCAAAAGTTACACTTGAACAATTAAGGAAGCAAAAGCTAAACAAATGACTTCAGGGGTAGAGAAACAAATTAATGGTTTCTCATAGTACTATACCAAATTACTTTTTCACATTAACAAGTGTGTAAAACACCCAAATACCCCAATGACTTACTAGATGAAGTTTGATTATAGAAAATAGCCTGGATTTATATGCCAGGATTATTTCCTACATGTAATTGTGGATTCTATACACTTGAGTATAAAGCCCATTTACGTTATTTGGAAAGGTTTCATGTTCACAGTGTACCCCTACTCTTTTCCAAAGTTCTTTTAGTCAAATTGCTTGGATTACAATGATCATCTACCAACATGTTATGTGAAGGACCAAAAGCAATGCAATTGTTTCCCAGAGGCTGGATAAGAATTTAGAAATCACAGTGCACCATGTGCATACAGATTAATTGCCCCTGCTGAGTAGAAAGTGTATACACTTTGAGATAAAAATGGGATTTCAATCCCAATTCTATCACTTTCTAGCTGAACGATTTCAGATTGGTCTTAGCTTGATTATTAGCAATCTCTTCTGTAAAATGGGAATAATTTACTGAAGTAACAAATATTTACTGAACATTTACTATGTATCTATGTATCAAGCAATATCTGCAAGGATTATTTTAGGATTAGAGGTAATAAAACATAGCAGGGCTCATTATCTGTATGTGTGGTTATCCAAATTACAGGCAGATGACTAATAAGAAAGGGTCAAAGTCAGCAAACTAAAAATCAGTAGAATTCCTAACAGAAAACAGAGGTACATGCGACACAAGGCAATGTGAGGTTCATTTGCTTTCCAGGGACTAACAGGTAATTAGCACTCATCTAAATTTTTATATACTTTCTCTAGTTATCTCAACTAAAATTAGCCAAGAGTTTTCTACAAAATTTATAAGGTAAACTTGTTTGTTTGTTTGTTTGTTTGAGACAGGGTCTCGTTCTTTCGCCCAGGCTGGAATGCAATGGCACAATCTCAACTCACTGCAACCTCTGCCTCCAAGGCTCAAGCGATCCTCCCACCTCAGCCTCCTGAATTGCTGAGACTACAAGCATATACCACCATGTCTGGCTAATTTTTTAATTTTTTGTAGAGATAGGGTTGCTGCATGTTGCCCAAGCTGGTCTTGAACTCCTGGACTCACATTATCCATCTGCCTCAGCCTCCCAAAGTGCTAGGATTATGGGCATGACCCACCACATCCAGCCTCTAAGGTAAACTTTTGAGCTCTAATTCAATACTGATTTTGGGGAAGGATGTAGATATACTAAAGATGTGCCAAAGAGTTTTCCATTTAAAAGTTTTTAAAGATATACTTACAAGAAGATGACTTTTCTTTACACACTAATTCAATGGCTAGTCTCATCTATAACTCGACTATATATGTTTTGAAATGGACTAAAAAGACAGAATGGAATCAAGAATAAAAAAACAACCATGAGGTTTGGAGGGAAGATGACTACAATTAGAGCTTCAATTCTCCCCATTACCAGCTGTGTCACCAGAAAAAGCCTCAAAATTTTTGAATCTGTTTTCATGAGTAAAATAAGGATAACAACTCTTACTTTAGCATTATTGTAAGAATGATATAGCTGTCATAAAAATGCTTAGTAACCTAAAAGAACTAAACAAATTAAACTTACTAGCCATGATTGTGCCACTGAACCTCCTGGGCTCAAGCAATTCTCCTGCTTTAGCCTCCTGAGTAACAGGGACTACAGGCACACACAACAACAATCAGCTAATTTTTAAATTTTTTTGTAGAGATGAGGGGAGGGTCTCACCATGCTGTCCAGGCTGTTCTCAAACTCCTGGCCTCAAGTGATCCACCAGCCTTGGCCCCACAAAGTGCTAAAATTACAGGTGTGAGCCACTGTGCCCGGCCAACAAGGTATCATTTTGAATAGATTGAAAAATCACAAATCCTGAACTAAGTGACACAGAGGTCTCTACAGAGACACAATGATACATAATAAGGGGAGAGAAAACTGATGATTAGAAAATTTTAAATGCCCAAGGTAGAAATGAAAGTATGTCACACAAATGTATGAAGAAATTTACCACAGTTATGTGTAGAGTTGGTCAAGACTATCACTTATTATGAACAAAAATCTATTTTTAACCTTATATTTTAATCTTTGAATCAGAGAATGACAAAGAATTAAATAGCGACTTCCACTGGCTTTTGTCCAGTAACAGAAAACACAATGTAGAGAGCAATATCAAAAGACTAATAAATTCTTCTTACCATGAGTAGATCCCACTGACCATGTCATAGTTCTGACATGAAGCGTTGCCGCTGCTGGGCCCAGCTGCTTTAGAGATAAGGAGCACCACCAAGCCCCTTAGCTGTAGGCTATTCTGGCTGTCATGTACAAGCCCCCTGCCAAAACGTAAAGAAGGAAGAGGATTAATATACCCTCACAGGATAATCATAACTTAGAAAACTGCTACAATGATGCCCACACTTCTAAAACTGGACAATGAGACTTACTGAAAAGAAATAGAGCCAGGGGTAAAATTAATGTGAGGATGCCACGAGTTCAGGAAACAGTAAGAGAAATCTATGGCTGGGTTGTTGTTTTTGAGACAGGGTTTTGTTCTGTCACCCAGGCTGAGTGCAGTGGCACAATCTCATCCCATTGCAGCCTTGACCTCCTGGGCCTAAGCGTTCCTCTCACTTCAGTCTCCCTAGCAACTGGAATTATAGGCATGCACCACCATGCTCAGCTAATTAAAAAAAAAATTGTAGAGACAGAGTCTTGCTATGTTGCCCAGGCTGGTCTTGAACTCCTAGACACAAGCAATCTTTCTGCCTTAGCCTCCCAAAGTGCTGGGATTATAGGCATAAGCCACCATGCCCAGCCCATGGCTAGTTTTAAAAGTAACAATTTCGCTGGATGCAGTGGCTCACACCTGTAATTCCAGCGCTTTGGGAGGCCAAGGCGGTCAGATGAGCCTAGGAGCTCGAGACCAGCCCGGACAAGATGGCGAAACCCCATTTATACAAAAAAATAGAAAAAGCAGCCAGGCATTGTGGCACGTGCCTATAGTCTTGGCTACTCAGGAAGCTGATGTGGGAGAATCGTTTGAGCCCAGAGTTGGGGGGGATACCAAGGCTGCTTTGCCCCTAAAGCCTCCAAACAGATATTTTTAAAAGGGCCCCTTTTTACCCTGCATTCGTTTCAAAATAAGACAAATCATTAGGTTCTCTGCAAAGTAACATCTATAGCTTTCTCTGCTTATATTTTGTCCTTAACCAAGTAGGCAATCTTCAGCAAGTTAGAACGGTTTTAACTGATTTTAAAAAAGAAATTCTAATTTCCTAGGAAAAGGAAGTTAAAGTAATACAGTTACATCACAACAGAAACAAATAATCATTAGAAATGTCCCAAACTCTTTACTGTCATATAACAATCTGTTTAAATCCTATGAACCTGAATTTCAAGGAGGTTGGGAGGCATCCTATTAGGGAACACAAAAATGTAAAATAAGAGCTTTTTAAAAAATTTTTTGGCTTTGAATTACAACTAGATTCTTATTTATGCATTACCTATAGTCAATCTTTATTCTTCCTTTCTTTTATAATAATATTAAAGAGAAGGTCTGAATTGGCTTTCAATTCTAGAAAAGAAAAAGAGGAAGAGGTGTTGGTCACAGGGTAGTGCGGGGGGTGGGGACTGGGTCTGGTCAGGGATGAAGGATATAATACACCAAGAACTCTAAGAGACGTGTGTGTGTGTGTGTGTGTGTGTGTGTGTCTCGGGCCTGGTCAGGATGAAAATGATACACCAAAGAGGCGTGTGTGTGCGTGTGTGTGTGTGTGTGTGTCTGGGGCCTGGTCAGGATGAAAATATGATACACCAAAAACTCTAAGAGGCAAACCTTGAGAAAAGACTGACCAAATCACACTGATACAACAGCTCTGACAACAGTTTTAACAACATCTTCAAACTTCTCAGAGATAGGACTTTTCACATACGATACCCACACACCCCCCAATAATAATAATAGCAGCAGCAAACACTTATATTGTGCTTTGTATATTGCTTTCTATATATCGGAAACTGTTCTACACGTTTTACTATATATTAACTAAATTAATTCACAACTCTTAAGAGGAAGGGACTACAGTTATCCTGATTTTACAGATGGGGAATGAGGCACACAGAGAGATCAAATAACTTGTGTAAGGTACCATACCTGGTAGGTAGCAGAACCATGACAGAGCCAGGATTTGATCCCAGGCCAATAGGCTCTAGAGTCTACATATACTTTTGAACATTATGCTATGTAGTGATGCTCCATCTGCTTCCTTTGTACAAGACGATTTGTTACATCAAATTAGAACAGTTGGCTTTAGAACCAGACAAGCCTAGGTCTGAAAAAGTCTTCTGTTATACACTAGCTGTGTGTGTGACTCTAAGGCTAGGACCTCTTCTATAAAATGAGGGTAACAATGTCTACTTTTCATAGTCATTGTATGGAAGACACAACATAGGTCAAGTACATAACACTGTGGAAGCACATGGTCAGTGATCAAGTAATCAGCAAATTACATTTTCTTTCCTTGTTACTTTTTTGTGATCTATTTTTTTCTCAACTCCTATATTTTCTTTCTTCTACTCTGTTTCTCTTTGTAACTCTGAAAAAGTCTTCCCAACTCTACTGGCATATATAATCTCGTATGTTATTTACTTTTCTACCTCCCCAAGTAACAAAAGTTAAATAATTCTTCCCCCTCCCTAATCATTATTATCATTATCTCAGTGATAATATTGAAACACCCCTTTTAGAATGCATTACTAAAAAGGTCAGGAAAAGAAGCTGTAATGAACTAGGTGACAAAAATTAAAAAATACCTTCTGGCCATTAATTTTCACATAAGTCAGTGGTTAACAATCTGGAGGATAGACTAACAGCTTGAGTAAATTAAATAACTATTTCCAAAACACCATTTCTTTACATTTACTTCATTAACACTCTTAAAAAAACAGTACTGATATAAGCAGATAATGCCTACAGCTCAAAAATTAGCTCACTACCAAAAGAATATGAAATTTTGCTCCTAAGGGAAAAAAAAACAAACCCATATTTTAAACTTACAGAAATAATGTTTCATGTAGCCCAGGTCATATTTTATCTGAAACACTCTAATTTTTTCTCAGTGCTTCTCTTAAGGAACCCTGACAAGCTGTAGCATAAACCAGAAAATGGTGAAATCACATACTGGCACATCTATGAATGCTAGCTTAGAAAATGGTACAGTTGATGTTCTCAGACTTATTCAGTCAAATGCGCACTACATGCCAGGCTTGGTGCTAAGCAGACAGTGGAGAATATGCTGAGGAGTACTGGTAAAATGTGGTCTCCCTTCTTGTAGATAATTAGTCTGGATTTAAAAATCACAATAAAGGCCAGGCGCAGTGGCTCACACCTGTCATCTCAGTACTCTGGGAGGCTTAGGTGGGCGGATCACAAGGTCAGGAGTTCAAGACCAGCCTGGCCACATGGCGAAACTCCGTCTCTACTAAAAATACAAAAATTAGACAGGTGTGGTGGAGGTTTCCTGTAATCCCAGCTTCTTAGGAGGCTGAGGCAGGAGAATCACTTGAACAAGGGAGGCAGATGTTGCAGTGAGCCGAGATTGTGCCATTGCAACTCCAGCCTGGGTGACAGAGCAACACTCTGTCTCAAAAAAAAAAAAATAAAAATAAAAATAAATTAATTAATTAATTTAAAAAATCACAATAAAATGAGGCATGAACTGTTTTAGGGGATGAATAAGGGCTGTGGGAGCACACAAAAGAAGGAACTAACACAATTCAGGGATGTCAAAGAGACTTCCATGAGATCTAAAGGATGAGGAGGAAGTAGCCTAGGAATCTGGGGCAGGGGCGGAAAACTGTTCTGAAGACAGAAACAATATGTGTGGAAGTCGGAAGGAAAGAGAGCAGGACACAGTTTCTAGAACCAATACGGCAGGAACACAGTACGTAAAGGAAGGAAATAAAGCTGGAGGGGCACAGGAGAGTTGTCTGTTCCTTTAAAAGGGCTCCCTGTGGAGAGGAGCTAGATCTAGTAAGTATTAATTTTTTTTTTCTTTTAGAGACAGGGTCCTGCTATGTTGACCAGGCTACTTTCGAACTTTTGGCCTCAAGTGATCTTCTGGCCTGGCCTCCCAAAATGCTGGGATTACAGGGTACTGAGCTGGGCCATAAGTATTAAGAGGCTGATGCTAATGGGCAGAAACTACAGCAAGCCAATTTTGGCTCAACATAAAGAAATAAAAAAAAGCAACCTCTGATAATGCTGAGCTGCTTGCTACTACAGATGTTTAAGAAGCTGTATGGACTCCAATGTAACACATTAGAGAGAAGCCTGGAATATGTGACATCTGAGGTTGTTTTCTTACTCTGTGATTCTATATGGTCTCACTTTACTACATTTAATTATCTAATACTCCACAATATGTGCAAAAATTGAAATAGCCTTGTCTGGTCATTAAAGTGTCATACATGAAAGCGATATTTAGTATTTTATAATCTTTATCATTAGAGCTCTATAGAATTGGGTTTTTGAAGCTAGTGATCAAAAACATCATTTGTTTATTCAATTAATAAGACTGGATACCTTCTATATATCAATAGATGCAATGGTGAGCAGAACCAAACACGGAGCTTGAAGAGCTTACGATCTAATGAAAGAGACTGGTAATAACAAAAGAATCATGAGGAACCGTAAATCTACACTAGTAATAGATGCTACAAGGGAAAAAGAGGAAGCGTGCCAGGAGAGCTTAGAATAGGAGAAGTTACTTTGTCAGGAAAGTCAGTCTTCCTTGAGGAAGTGATGACTGAGTTGATATCCAAAGGAAGAAAAGAGGGGTGTGGGGAGAAAATAGGTAAGGGGAGTATATTCACAGTACAAAGAGGGGCATATGCAAGGCTGGGAGCATTGTATGAAATGAAACTGGTGGAAGACAGGAACTACACCACCCAGATGAACAGGTCGTAAGAGGTTTGCTCTTTATCCAAAGAGCAATGCAAAGGCACTGCAGTGTTTTATTAAACAGCCAGTGACACAATCAGATATTTCAGAAAATAAAACCAAACCCTTTATCATCAGTGTAGAAAATGGCTGGGGTAGACAAGAGAGGAGGAAGCCAAGGGAGTATGAGGAATCCAATTAGGAGGCTTTCGTTTTAATAGTCAATTTAAAAAAAGAGGGTAACTTGAGGGACAAACTTGAGATAATATTCAGCTCAAGTTTGAATAAAATAGTATTTCAATTCAACTTAAATAGATGTCCAATACTACACAGTCCTGGAAAATTAGCTAATATAGGCACATCACTAATTTTAAATAATATTAGTCTAAAAATGTAAGTTGAATTTTAGGCGGGGGAGATGTTGGCCTCCTTTAAAATTCTTCTCTAGACCTATGATGAATGAAGAGTAAACCCTAATATTCTAAAAGCTAAGCAATTTCATGGAAATAAGGATTGAGTAGGTAAAACTTTGGGTAAGTTAGCTGTCTTATCATATTGTACTTTAGATGGCTGACTCAGTTCTCATTACATCATAACCTTCCACAGCTACTTACAAATTTATCTTCCTTCACCCAATCCTGTAAGTATCTCAGATCTTCAAACCACCACTAGGGTTCTTTTCTATTTAACCTCTTAAATTCCATGTCAACACATATGAAGGGTATACAAAGAAATAAGAGCTGCAAGATAAGAGTATACTAGTAGATTCAAAATATGGTTAAATTGAATAATACAAGGAACAGATAACAAAGACAGAAAAGTTACAAGCAGCTATCAATACACAGCTACTTGCTAGGAGTGTCCCTCACAGTAGAGGCAGAATTCAGATTGAGCCTGAAAGATGGTCAAATTTCCGAGTCGGGAGCAGAAGCAGGAGAGGGGATGGGAATGAAATTGTGGGAATAGAAAGAAGGGTATTAGGAGCAAGAAACAGATAAGCAGTGACAAGAAGGTAGAAGAACACAGAACCGCTTCAGGAGCTATGGGGCTATCCATTTGGGCAATGTGTGAAGGTAAAACAAGTCCAGGAAAACAGACAACCTAAAGAGTGAAGGGCCTTGAAAGTCAGGTCTAGAGTCTGGACTTAGTCCTCCGGGAAATCTGGAGGCATGAGTGGTTTGTCTGCAAGGGAGAAATGTAATTAGAGCTAAAGACTAAAACTGTTACTCTGGGCAATCCTGTTACTCTGGGAGGCGTTGTGTTGCATACAGTGGAAAGGAGAAGGAAGATTAGTTAGGAGGAGCCTCTTCCAGTAGACCAGGTGGGAGATAATGAGGGTCTAAATTAGGGTAGTGGCAATAGGGATGGGGAAGAAAAGCTGAATGACAGCAGTAGCATGGAGGTGGAAAAGGCTAGTGTGGGCAACTGATGGGATGACAGAGACATCGGGGAGAGATCAGAAAGCAAAGGAGAGGTAAGGGATGAATGGAAGATTCCAACCTGTTTGCTGGAGGTGATAATGCTACCATTAGTAGGGATTGGAAAGAGGGAGGACAACTAATGAGGAATTAATGAGTTCAGTTTTGGACATGTTAACTTCGAATGCAAGAAGGACTTCCAGATGGAGATGCCCAGCAGGCATCTGGAAATGCTGTGCCTATAGAGTTAGGAAGCATCTTCACAGAAGTGATGGCTGAAGCAGTAGGAATTGACAGATAAGCTTTTAGGGGGAAGAGAAGGGAATCTTGGAGAATTCCTACGCTTGAAGGAAAGAGATAACCAACATGAAGAAATACATTCTATCTACAAACAAGTAAAAGGCCTCCACAGACGTGAATAACGAAGTATGCACACAGATGCACAATGGAGGCAGAGAACTACAATGGTGCAATGTTCAGAAACCAGGGCTAGTAGTTGTAAGCTTCTTCCATGGGCTTTTATGTACTGACTATAAACCTCTAGTTTGGCACTTAACACACTGAGTAATAAAAATGGTAACAATATAAACAAGAACTGTAACATACTATAATGCCATGCATCTGCTGTTTTACATGCATATGCTCTAAATCTCACAAAAACCATGCAAGGTAACTATCAATATCCCTTTACAAATGAGAAAAATTAGCATGGAGGCTCAAAAAAGTTCAATAATTACTACTCACTACAGTCAATTAGTAATGGAGGTGCCAAGATTTAAACATAATTTGGCTCACTTATGGTTTGAGGCCTTAATTATTTGTTCTCAGGACTCCCGGGTAAGGTTGTGAAACCCCTGAAGGCAAAGCAGGCCTCTTTGAATGCCCTGTGCCCAGCAGAGCAAATGACACAGAATAGTTATAAGATAAAATAAAATAAAATAGATAAGCGAATGAACAGCTTCAAGGAGTAGGGCAGCCAACTCTCCATCTTACATCTCTCCCCAAACTTTTATTCTCAACTTTCCTCATTTCTCCTTCTGTTATCCATTGCCACATCCAACCATTCAGCTCTGACTGGTTCCTCTTCCTCTTGAGTTCCTTTTCCTAAATCATAGTAAGTTCTTTAAAAGTGACAGGCGCACACAAGAAAAGCCCCAACACATCCTAAAAACCATGCTGAGATTTGTTAAAGCTGTATTTAAAAATTACTGTATATAAAAAGTATGCCACATCAAAGGGGTCTATTTAAGTTTTAGAGAAAACTTAACATATTAAATATATAGTTAATATAAATATTTATGTATTTTGTTTCTTCATTTAGGAGAACTGACTAAATTGACGGCTGCATCAGTGCTTGTGAAAGAAAACTACCCTCACTCCGAATGGAAGATAAGGGCACTTCCAGACAGAGTTGAGGTGGAAAGACAGAATTGGGGCATAAAAGAAAAATTTTGGTATTTATGAGTAAGAGTTCAAATTCTAATTTCTATCAGCAATCTAAATTATACTATTTTGATAAATTTATAATTAAATATTAAGGAAACAACTTCACCACCACCAAGGGACCATCATCCTTCAGTAAGCTCAAAATACCCCAAAGTAAAACTGAGTGGGAAAAAATCACCTTGAAGGCAAGGAATTCCTTTCAATGTTAAAATCTAGAGACAGTGTGCTGTACGATTTTATTATTTTTTTAAATTTCTTTTTTTTTTTTTTTTCTGAGATGGAGTCTCTGTCACCCAGGCTGGAGTACAGTGGCGTGATCTCTGCTCACTGCAACCTTCACCTCCTAGGTTCAAGCAATTCTCCTGCCTCGGCCTCCCAAGTAGCTGGGGTTACAGGTGTGCACCACCACACCTAGCTAATTTTTTTGTATTTTTAGTAGAGATGGGATTTCACCATGTTGGCCAGCCTGGTCTTGAACACCTGACCTCAGGCAATCCACCCACCTCAGCTCCGCAAAGTGCTGGGATTACAGGCGTGAGCCACCGCACCTGTCTAATTTATTTTCTTTTTTAATGGAGATGGGAATGTCGCCCAGCCTGGTCTCAAGCGTCTGGGCTCAAGTGATCCTCCTGCTTTGGCCTTCCAAAGTGCTGGGATTACAGGTGTGAGCCACTGTACCAGGCCTTACTATTTTATTACCCCACTTTCCATAAATCCAGTTCCATTATGTATAACCAGAAAATGTAAGCACAAAAGATGGATGTCAAATTCTAACATATATGAAATGGGTTGATTGATAATATTCCTATTAATGCTATTGACTGTAACTCCTAAAATTTTTAAATTTAGATACAGAAAACTGAAACAAAAGAATTGACTATAATGTGCACAGTTTCTGCCAAAGAACTACAGGAATACTCTAATCTTTTCTATTCCTTTTTAAAATGATGACTGCAACCTGCTAAATTGATTTGTGACCCACTAATAAGGTGCAACTGCAGGTTTTTTAAAATAGTGTTTTGTGTTTTAACAATAATAGCATTTTAACAGTGTTTGTTAAAACTGAATAGTGTTCAGTTTTAAAAGAACTGAAAACGTAATACAAAATTAAACAGAAACAAAATCATTACTTTTTAAAAGCAGAAAATCTGTCCATAAAGTAGCACAAATTTAGCATTGCAACAAAACATTAACATTTATTAAATGACATGAGAAAAATATTAAAAATGTTAAATAAAAGAATGGAAAACTGTATACATCAGATGATCTCAATTATGTTTCAAAATATGCATATATATATATATACATCTCAACAGGGCCAAAAACAAAAACTAGAAATAAGTATGGCAAAAGGTTAACATTTTAAACCTGGTGTCATTGTATAGGTGTTCAATACACAAAATATTCTTGTATTTTTTTGTGTGCTTGAAATAGTGTTTAAAAATGGAAAGAAAAACAGGATAAGAAGAAAATACTACCAAATATAGTAACAAGTGTTAACTAATGAATTTCTTGATTAAGGGTGATCTGTTTCTTAAGTTGCACATAAGCGCACAGATCTCTTTTTAAGTCTGGGGAAAAAAAAACTCTTTATTTTAAAAACAACAGAATTCTAAGAAGACAAATTACTTACTATATTGCAGTTGTGTTTCTAATTTGAAGAAAAAAACATTAAGCGACATTTAATGAATCCTAGAGACCTATGTTATAGGGACCCTTTTGGGTCCTAATACTTCACTTTTAATTTCTCTGAGATTTAGACACAGGGCCAAAGTTTTAATGGTATCAATGAAATTATGTTAAAAACATAAATATAATTAGCAATTCAATGACAGCAATATTACTCAGTTATAAAATAAAAAAATTAACATTCATGAAAATTGTTTTTTTAAAGCACTGTAATTTTAGAGAGACTAAAAATAGTCTGCATGTCAGATTTTTATATAAAATTAGCAAAAGAACTGGAGGTTAATTTTCATTGACAAAATGACCCAAAATGTATTATTACTGCCATTTCTATTCCAAGACTAAACTGTCCTAGACTTGAAACAACTTTAGGGCCTGAGGTGACCAGCCTTTAGAATCCAGTAGCTGTGGCAGCCATTGACATGGCTCGAGGGCCACACACGCATCCCACCTGCATTAAATCCTCGAGGGACAGCAGGGCGAAGGAACTGTCTCACCAAAGCCCTCCCGAAGCTGCAATTAGGTTTGATGGGCATGTGGCAGAAGACAAGTGCCTGGAAGAAAAGGAAGGGAGAGAGAAGAGAAAGTAGAATGGGGGTAGGGTACAGGGATTGTTGAGCAGGGAGGAAATCAAGCCAGCTTTCCAGAAATGGTTACTGACCACCAGTTATATACTGAAATATAACTGAAATTAAAAAGATGCATAAAATGTCATGATCAATCGTGTTTGCAGCAAGATGTGGCTAGTCACCCTGGAATTATACCAATGGAAAAACAACAACAAAGATTTCTCCGCTGAAATGATTAAATATTTAAAAATACTAATGGAATAAAATAGGCCCATTTAAAAAGTAATATCTGGTCACACTGAAAACTCTCAAAATGATCTCATACAATAATTTTTACATCTAGGCCCCTTCGGTTCACATTTAAAAAATCAATTTAGTGTTGAAGCAAGGGGGTAGAAAAATTGAGTGTAGCAATACAGGCATCATTACACTACACAGCACACGAAATTCACACCACCACTCAAGCAGTGACGCTGGCTAAGAGCTAATGTGCTGTGAATTACACCTCCCACTACCACAGTCCATCTATGTAGAGAATAAACAGAACGTGAATGAGTATTCCCTTAGTACTCAGTCCTTTCCTCAACTTCTTCCAATTTCAGTAGAATCTGCCATTCAAATGCAAGAGAATTGCTCACTTTAATAGTCTATAATTTTTTTATGGTTTTACTCATCTATAGTATGTAGGCATGTTTTTATCAAAAAATGTTTCAATGTAAGTAGTGATTATTTAGTGTATGAAGTGTCAGTCCTATTAGCTAATAATGGAGTCAAATCAGTTGTGCGAAAATTAGAATATTTGTACTTGAACAAGTTGAAAGAGATAAAAAGGTAGATGATCATTCAACTGATAATTATTTAACATATTATGAAGAGGCTAAAGCCAAATGTAAAAAATAACAACAGCAGATGGACGAAGCCAGTAAAAATCAGGAAGTTAGGAGAAAATGATGAAATACTATACAGAGTAACAGATTCAAGGGCAAATTAGGGGTGAGGAGGAGAGTAAAGTGAAATACATCATTGATTTTTAGCAGGAAAAATATGTTTCAAAGTGAATGGAAAAACATTCCAAATGTAAAACCGTATTAATGCAACATGATGGTTCAGAAGTTCAAAATTTTTAGGAAAATCTTGTTTATTTTTCCAGAATCAAAACTGAATTCAAGGTAGAGGAGACCAAGACATGAGGAAATCAGAAGTAACAGGGATGGCGCAACACACATTTCATATGTTCATCTTTCACAGAAAAATTTCCATCAGAGAAAAGATTCCATACTGGCTGGCTAAGTTAAAACCTATTAGCTCTCATAAGCACAAATATGCCACCCAATTAACATTAAGGCCTTACAGATATTTACAATGGCCACCAACAGAGCTAGTAAAGAGGATTACTATAAAAGTCGCAGCTCTCAAATTATGTATGTCCATAGAGAAATATAATTTGATTTTTAAAAGTTACATTTACATGGCACTTAATGAATAGAATGGCACCTAGTGAATGAAGAGATATGCACTTGGAATAAATTACATACAGGTTATTCTAGCCAATTAAGCCTCAGAGAACAATAACATTTGCCTATCCTAGCAGGAAGAAATCTCTCATTTACCAAATTGCCAGGAAGCTGCAGGGGCAAACTCTCATTTACCATGGTATCCTCAAGCTTTCTCATGTGCCATCTCATCTAACCTGACAACCATCCTGTGAGGTGGGGCTTGGCCCCATTTTGTTGATCAGGATACTGAGGCTTATAAGAATAATTTCTTTTTTTCCATATCTGTTATCATTTGATAAACTACATATTTAGAGTATATCATTTATTTTGGTTACTCCTCCTTGACTAGAATATAATAATCATGTTATAGCATATTTACTTGTCTACAGTTGTATCTCTGGTGCTTGGAATAGTGGGTGGCACACAGGACATTTAATAAATACTTATTTAATAATTAGTAACACAACCTGCCTAAAATTAACATATATCCAATAAGTGAGAGACCTGGGGTCCAATTCAGGTGTCTATCTTTAAAGCCCATGTTTCCCCAAATTGGAAAGATAATGATCACAGCAGCATTAAAATATGAAAAGTAAAAAAGAACAATAAATAGAATTAGAGTTTTAAAAATGCCTTATAGGTAAAAAGTGTGAAACATTAAAAAAAATATTTTTCTCCTGAACATTTCCTTGAATTTCCTCTTGCTTATAGGTCTAGTGTATTGACAGAGCTGGACCAGCAGAGGGGTGCAGGCTCCTCCTTACAGGCATGTTCAACAAGGCTCCCAGGCAGCACAGAACAGAGGGTTGGCAGCTCATGAACACAGGACCATGGGAAGCCCTGAGTAGCTCCCATTCCCACAGAGGCTGGGAAAAGTCTGTGGCACAGTGAAAATGCTGTCCAGGTTAAAACAAAAACAAAACTTCACAGACTGCAGGAGTAGCCAAGGTCTACCCTACAGCCAAGGAGTCTTACATGGAAATAAAGACCTGCATAGGCCCAGCCTGTGGCATATGGCCCTGTGCCATTCTGGTGCTCTATGACAGCTGATCCTCTAAAATAGTCAACTTTCCTATAATTCCCTAAAACTATATCTTTTTTTTTTTTTTTTTTTTGGTTTGAGACAGAGTCTCGCTCGGTTGCCCAGGCTGGAGTACAGTGGTGTAGTCTAGGCTCACTGCAACCTCTGCCTTTTGGGTTCAAGTGATTCTCCAACCTCAGCCTCCCAACTGGCTGGGATTACAGGTGCCTGCCACCATGCCTGGCTAATTTTTTCTATTTTTAGTAAAGTCAGCGTTTTACCATGTTGGTCAGGCTGGTCTCAAACTCTTGACCTTGTGATCCACCCATCTCGGCCTCCCAAAGTGCTGGGATTATAGGTGTGAACCACTGCACCTGGCTTCCTAAAATTATATCTTTTAGGGAAGGACGAGCTTACATTTTTCTTCATTCTTTTCTGAACACCATGGGTCCTCTCCTTGATGTTGGGCAGAACATGATTTCTCCTAAGAAATAGGTGACTTAAGGGCTAATCAAAAGAAATAATTTATATACATTATATGTTTTTATTTCCAGGAACATATTAAAATAAGAAATCTGTATTTGAAACCTAATAACCTACTATCTTGATAGCTATATGTTGTCCTAATTAATATTAAAACAATTTTGAAAAGGTAAAAAGTAAAGGACAACACTATAGCTATAAAGTACTAGGAAACACTGAAAATTCTGTGGTCATCACTGGACTTCATCTCATTAGGATCCTACCCTCCCCCACCCCGCCCCATAGTTTTCCTTCCTGAAAAATTGCAGGGTATGAGCTGAAAATGATAGCCTTTATTTCACTAAAAAAGTAATAAGAGATAAGTCATTGATTCCCTCTCAGCCCCCAAATAAGACAAGGAATTTCTCAACATATATCTGCCTATCCTTTCAACTGACTTCAAAGGTAAGGTGATTTGCCACCCAGCAAAGTAGAGAGTACGTTAATGTTTTTATAGCATATACTACAGGCTATGCACTTTCACACGCACACATCAACTCTGAAGTAGGTACTGTGGTCATCTCTATCTCACATGTAAGGCTTAGAGACAGGTTAGCATCTTGGCCAATGTCAAAAGCAAGTGAGATAATCGGAATTCAAAATCAGGACAATTTGACTTCCAAGCTGCTACCTTAGTTACTAAGTTATTTATTGAAGTTCTTTGGTTCCCAGGGACCAGTAATGTTGAGTCATGGCTATTACTCCAATGTGAAAGGGCGGATGGAACTTAGGAGTGAAATAAACAGGCTAGGTTTTGTTTATTATTGGTACAGGCTAAAAAGCCTTTAAATAATCACTGGAGTATCAGGCTAAAACAAAACAGCTATGGTTAATAGTTTTTAAATTCTTAATAGTTTTAAACCCCAATAAAAAATTTAATATCTACATTTATTTCAGTGTGTTGATCTGTAGCACAATGTTCACTTCATATTTCTAAACTGAAATGTTTCCATCAGTACAAAGGCCATTTTATAACAACAGACAAATAATAAATAGTCCAAGCTTCTAAATACTGCTAATGGATACACTAGGGATCCAATGTTGGCCACTTTATCCTAGAAAGGTAAAAGTATCAAACCCAAATGACATAATAGCAAATATCTATTGCAGGCAGTGCTCTTAATCACTTTTTTTTTTTTAAACTTATTCGCTTAAACTACACACAACCTTATAAGGTACTACTGTTATTCTAATTTTACAGATGGGGAAACCGAGACACAAAGTAGTAGAGCCATGATTTTAACCCAGCGATAAGGATTCTAGAACCTTCAGCTTTTCCCATCCTTCCTTTTTGCAAACAATCTCAAACTTACAGAAAAGTTACAAGTATAAAGAATTCTTCTTTTCCTGAAGCACTTAAGAGTCAGTTGCTATCATGGCACCTCACAACCATGAAATGCTTTAGGGTATATAAAGCACAAATAAGAACGTTCCCCTAGGCTGGGTATGGTGGCTCATGCCTGTAAATCCCAGCACTCTGGGAGGCCTAGGTGGGTGGATCACCTGAGGTCAAGGCATCAGCCTGGCCAACATGGTAAAACCCTGTCTCTATTAAAAACACAAAAATTAGCCAGGTGTGGTAGCAGACAGCTGTAATTTCAGCTACTCAGGAGGCTGAGGCAGGAGAATCACTTGAACCTGGGAGGTGGAGGTTGCAGTGAGCTGAGATGGCACCATCACACTCCAGCCTGGGTAACAGCAGTGAAATGTCATCTCAAATAAATAAATAAATAAATAAATAAATAAATAAATAAAACCACACACACACACACACACACACACACACACACACACACACAAATCGAAACAAACAAACAAAAGAACATTCCCCTAATAACCACAATATAATCATCAAAATCACTAACGGGAATATATTACCACCATCTAATTCTCAGATCCCATTCAGGCTTCACCAATTATTCCAGTAATGCCCTTTATAACAAAAGGATCCAGTTCAGAATTCTACATTGCATTTAGTTGCCATGTCTCTTCCACTTTCTTTAATCTGGAACAGCTTCTTAGTTAGTCCCTGACTTTCATGGACTTGACAATTCCAAAACTTACAGGCCAGGTCAGTTATTTTGTAGAAGTTCTCTCAGTGTTGATTTGCTTGATGTTTCTGTGATTAGATTTAGGTTATACATCTCAGGCAGGAGGATCATAGATAGAAATGATGTTGTATTCCTCCCACCTCAATTTCAGTTTGTTCCATCACAGCAGATTTCCACTTTGGCCATTTGACTAACGTGATGTCTACCAAGCTTCTCCACAGCAAAGTTACACTTTTCCCCTTTATAATTAGTAATGTTTTGTGAACAGGTACTTTGAAACTGTACAAATATCCCATTCATCACATACCACAACAGGCTAAACATTGGTGGGCACTTAATAATGAGTTGACTCTCTTGATCCCATATGGCATCATTAGCTCAACAAAAACAAAATAAATCAAAAAATGAATTGGGAGGATAAAAAAAGTATTTCTGTAGAGACAACGTAAATTTTCTTAAATGAATAAACATAAAGAGAACTTATGAAGTTTAGCTGATAAGCAAATGATTCAGCAGTGAAAGTTTCAGGCCAGGTGCGGTGGCTCATTCCCATAATCCCATCACTTGAGGAGGCTGAGGGAGAATGTCAGTATTTGGAGATCAGCCTGGGCAAAATAGTGAGATGCTACTTCTACAAAAATGAAAATAAATGTAAAAATTAGCTGGACATGGTGGCACATGCCTGTCATCCCAGCTTCTAGGGAGGCTGAGGTATGAGGACTGCTTGAGCCCAGGAGCTCCAGGATGCAGTGAGCTATGATCACACCATTGTGCTGCAGCCTGGGTGACAGAGTAGGACCCTGTCTCACAAAAATAAATAAACAGTGAAAGTTTCAGTATTTCAGTGATTATCTTTTCCTTTAAAAAAAAAAAAAAGTTACACATTTAGTGAAATAATAAAGGCCCACAAATACAGATTTTGCTTTAAATGGTGGCTTTTAATAAGATGCTGCAAAATAAATAAGGTCTTAGATTAAGCAAAGGGGAAGAAACTAGGAATTACACACAAATAAAGTCAAAAATTCTTTCTACCACATTAAAAGAGTAAAAAAAACCAAAACTGATAAAAGTAATGGGGCAGAAGTAATTACTCTTTTTACACTGCCAATATAGTTCTAAACGTTATGAAGTTGAGGACAACGCTGAAAGGATGAAACCTTTGTCTCTGAGCACATCTGTCCAAAATGTAGTGAATTTCAGATGAGAATAACAGATTTTTGTACCCAAAGGTAGACAATGACTTCTCTTGGTATAAGGTTCTAGGATGGTTATGTTAATAAGAATTGTATTGTCTGTATCAGGTTGATATCAAAAGTTCTGCTCTTCCCCAAGTGTAGTCAGACCAATACTAAATTTAAGAATCAGGTGAATATTTAATATTTCAGGATTATTTTGGTTTTGTTATTTGTGTATGGGTAGAAACTAGCAAATTATCAACAGATTAGTTAGGCCTATCAAGATGCTTGACTGCTTAGAATATGGCCCTCATCTTCAAATACTCTGTACTTAAATCAATGCCTTGTGAATGGTTTTCACTTGTGTATTATTCAAGAGCTGAAAAGTTGTCTATAATATGTAATATAAGCAGAGTCACCACTCTATACACTGGTTCCCACTCAATCTGGTTTCAAATATGATGACACGAATACTGTGCAAGCTACTGCCTACATGAAAAATAGTTAAAATTTCAGTGTAATTATTTTGCACAATTATTTAAGTATATCTGAAAGATCTAATATCACATACTTCCAAAAAAGCTATTATTTTCTATGTCTGCATTCTTCCAAAATGTTGTTTTAATTAATCATAGTGAGATCCAGCAATTTCCTACCAAATAGCATTAACACAGCTGCATATTAATACACGTTTCTGAAACAATCTACCAGATGATAGAAAAATATTCTCATATTTTTGTGAAATTTTAGGAAAATGAGTTAATAAGACTTTATAAAGAAATTTCATGAATCACAGAAACTTAATGAACTTTATCAATTCAGAAAACTGAATTTTACAATATCACAATTTAAAATGTTGCTAAGAAATTTATTTAGTATTGAAGTAAACCATCATAAGAAAATGTAGCAAAAATATCCCACGTTTTCCAAAAAGAACAGAGGATTAACCATAACTCTTAAGTTGGTATTGCTATTATGAATTTATCTTTAAATTATTATTTAACTTTGTAAGGATGGACCATGACTGACCATTTTCTAATGTTTCAATATCACAGAAAAAGATTCACACAAACTTCATCATGCTAAATATTCCTACACAAGCCATCAATAGGAAAAACAAACAGAGTAACCTGAGTTTGGCTATGGATGAATAGACGCAAAGCGTTTGGACTTCCTCCAAAATGCTTCCTTATTTTTTACATACTAAACTCAGTAGAAGGTTCTAAAATTCGACTATTAAAAATTCTCTTTTATGAACATGCAACTTTAGTACAACTTACATTAATGACCTATTTGTTTCATTATGCTGCAAAACAGTTTTCAAAATCCTGGATCTAAGAGGACTTTCACAATACATAGGTTCAGCTTTTGATATACCAATAACTGAATAAAGCTGGAGAGGGTAGTTGTATTAGAAAACATGGTAGTAGGGAGACAGTATGTGAACAGCAAGAGGTGATGTACCAAACTATTTCTACCAGAAAAAAAAAATTAAACTAGCTGGTTCATATAGAGAAGTGGTTCTCAGGTGATTTTACCTTTCCCCTTTCCCACAAAGGGACTTGGGCAATTTCTAGAGATATATTTGGTTATCGCATACTCCAGAGGGGTACTAGTACCATCTAGAAGGTAGAGGCCAAAGTTGCTTATGAACATCTTAAAACCTACCTGATAGGCCTCCCCTCCCCAACAAAGTGCCAAGGTTAAGAAACTCTGATTTAGAGAATCTATGTGTACTTGTAAGACTTACCCCACAGCATTATAATAAAGCCTAAATATAAACATTTATCATATAAAATGCAAGTATACTCCTGTTGCATACTACGTGTTCAATATGCACTAGTTATTACTATTCTCAGAATTATTATTGTTATCTATATAGTCAATGCTTTTTGGCTTTAGCGAAAGCTAGAACAGATGTAATCCTATGTCATAGGCCTCAGTGTAAATACATCATGAATAACTTTTAAGACATTGAAAAAAAAAGAATTTTTTAAAAGACTATGGCAAAAAGCTTTTTGAATGTCTATACAGACACCAGGTTTATATAAATACATATGGATGTACACAATCATTTTAGATTAGGAAAAATTTATTCTAGATGAGTAAGAATAACAATAAAGCATATATTTTACTTCTTTCTTCCCTAGGCAAGATTCCCAGGAACAACAACTGATTTCATTTAGTTATTACAACAAAGTATTTTTTAATAGCCACACTTTAAAAGTCATAACCATTCTAATTAAAGCTTAAAGCCAAATACTCCCCTGCTGTAACTTTTCTTATATTAGCTAATACGACAGCAATAACTAAGCATGGTAAGCCACTGGAACTACATTACAGCTGCCTTTCCTCCCGAGATACCATGTTATTATATGTTACCTCTTCAGCCTTCTTTTGCTTGTTACCGCAATAAAAAGTTTCTCCTGAAGAAGCAAAGTCTCTACTTATAAAAAGATAGATGGTATCCCCTAATAGGATAGCATTAACATTTTCTTCCCAGTTCTTGAAAGTGTCAAAGAGTCTCAAATTAAGAACTTCTCAATTAAATTCATGAAATCCTGAGGCAAAATATCAGCCTAGGTATAAATGAATTTTAACAGAGAAATGACTTTTAGAAAAAATCACTGGAAAATTTAAAATGTATTTTTCTATTCTTTTTTTTTCAGGGAAAAGCTTATGACTTTAAAAGGTTGGAGAATTTAAGCAAACACTCGGTGGTTTTGGAAATGTGGTTTCCATGGCAACCAACATGGTCTTCTTTATATAGCATTATAAACAGATGGTAAAGAGTGGTCATGTTTGTTTCTCTGCCAGTATATCAATAAAACTACTATCATACTGTATTGAATACACTTGAACTATTTAATGAATTTAATATACTAACCACAAGACTGATATAATGAACTTTTTTTCTTTTAAATAAACACACGAAGATCTTGAATGGTGAAGTCACTACACTCCATATACTCAATAGTCTACCTTGGCAAGACTGTACAAATGTTTTCTCAGCACTTGCCATGCAGGGCGTATAACCGCAAATATTAATCTGATGAGGAGAATATAATGGATTGAAATAATAAAAGTGAAACCAGGTCTGTGATTATATTCCTTTGCCATCTTTTCTTAAAGAACAAATGAGAAATTAAGAAACAGTAAGAGTTTCTTTACAATAAATGATACGATTTAAAGCAAATGGCAAAATTATTGTTTAAAAATCAGATTCCATTCCATGTACATAGCAGTGACTTTCAGAAATACAGGTGCTCTGAATTCCACTGTTTTAACTGTGGTAACTTGCTAGGTACTACTTGCTTAAAAACTGAAAGAAGCCAAGAAACTATAAATATGTGATTAGTCTGGCAGTGGAGGTCTGAACAGCCAATTCCTGCATGTATTATGAGCAAATGTGAAGCAGCGACCCTGTATCTGGAAGGAAGTCAGTCAGAAGGGGCCGTACATGAGGCTAGGGCACCCCAGGGAAAGTGGCAGTCTTCTTCATAGACTCATCTTAGAGGCCTCGATCTATTTTCCAAGCATTCCTTTTTTTAGGAATGTTTAACTTCAAAAAAGTTGGGTCAATATTTACCAATTTAAGTTATATAAATGGCCATTTTTACTATACTTGCAAAATAGTATTTGGTAAATGGTATTTGTCCTACATTCTCTCTTTTATAAAGTCCTATTCATGCACCTATCACTAAATTTGCCAATTTTCAGCACTTATAAATTCTAAATTTGCAATTTTTCGTACTTATAAATTCTATGCCTTTTTTTTTTTTTTTTTGAGATGCAGTCTTGCTCATGTTGCCCAGGCTGGAGTGCAGTGTGCACCCTCAGCTCACTGCAACCTCCACCTCCCAGGTTCAAGTGATTTTCCTGCCTCATCCTCCCATGTAGCTGGGACTACAGGTGGGTGCATCACCACATCCAACTAGTTTTTGTATTTTTAGTAGATACAGGGTTTCACTATGTTGGCCAGTATCTCTTGACCTCGTGATCTGCCCACCTCGGCCTCCCAAAGTGCTGGGATTAAAGGCGTAAGCCACCATGCCCAGCCCTTTCTATGCTTCTTACACCAAAGTAAGTTAATTAGAAGTGAGATACTTCATTGTGTGTAACAATCCATGACAGAAATACAGAAAATGGGAGTGCATATTTTTAAAAGGTGTGAATTTGGGTGATGTAAGGTATATATGGCTTAACTGAAAAACAAAAATTTTCAGCTGAAACATTTTAAGACTTAAAAAGACTGTCCTAGTTTTATATTTGACTCAAAAATGAGAAAATGTCTGCTAAATTATGTATCTTAGATAAACTACTGTCAATTCCACACTACCAAAAATTGCTACCATAGTACAATTTTTGAAAATTATTTAAACCTGGAAAACCTAGGAAATAGTCTTTCTCAACTGAGGCGAGAGTCTCCAATCAAACTCACCACCCCAAAAAAGAATACCTGAGTGATTCTACAACCAGAGGCCCATTTCAGAGGGTTTTCAGTTTGTCTTCTATAGTACTCTTCTATAGTACTTGTCTTCTATAGTGTGGAAAAATACCTAGAAACTGATGGCTAGTAGTTTAGCTTAACTTTTCTTGGAGGTACCTAAGAGAGCTTCTCAGTCCCGGCTGCAAAACAGAATCACCTGAAGAGCTTTACATATAATAATAGTCGCATCCCAGCATATGCCAATTTAGGCAGAATTTCTGGGAGTGAGACCACAATACTCTTCACATGTGATTCTAATGTTAAGCCAGGGTTTTAAAAAAAACACCAGTGAGACTGAATTGTTTCTCTTTATCCCTGATGAGGAAGCGATCTTAAGTCACCACTTTTATGTCTACAGGACACACAATTCAGTGTTAGATTTCCTTTTCATTATAGAGAGGCACCTGCTGAAGAAAAAGGCACTATTATACTCAATTATTTGGTACATTTTATTGGAAATGACTTAAACAAAATACAAGACTGAGGGTATGAAAAAACTTTCCCCATGAACTATTCCAAATGACATCTACCTGTTGGCCAGATTGCCATTGGTAGGAAGAACTGTGAACAGTGAATTTACTTTCACTCCTTTTGGGATGTATCAGTTTTTGAGCTGATTATGCTATATTCTCCACATTGAACAAAATAAATGCTTTCTGGGTTTCCAGTGTACTTACATATTCTGAAGAACAGACTGAAATAATCAGCAGTGTAATTCTCACTTATTATTCCGTGAAAATCATACTCTCTTTTTCAAGAATGACCTTAAAACCTGTTGCCAACAGTAATGAAAATTCAGGTGTTTGGAGAAGGAGAAGCTCCAGAGGTAAAGAGAACACCTTCCACCTTTTTCTGTAGCCCACATTCAAAAACTGTTTTTAAAAACCTGTTAACATACTGTCTCCTTAAAAGAATAAAAATGAATGTCACAGATCAATGCTATTTCAAGCCACATACTCATAATAAAATTCTACCATGGAGACAAATAATATCTGGTAAATTGTGGTAATAGCTCTTTATCTATATGGTTTTCTCCTTTCAAATTATTTGCAAGAAGGTCAATGACTTAGTTGCTTGATATGAAATAGTAAAGAGAAATAAAATAATGACGAACTCTCTAAACTGTTTTATATCACTTAGTGATATTATTTTATATTATATTTTATATTATTTTATATCACTTAATGATATTGTATCACTAAGTGATATAAAACATTAAGAGGGTACAGTTAAATCTCAGAGAATACACCATGACAATACTAGAGTCTTAGAATTGGTTTCTACAATTTTGGTTTGTTTTCTTACATTTCCACAGGCTACTACAATTTCCCCAAGTCATTTATTCTTTCCTCGAGAAACTTTATTTGGCTGTTTGTGTGTCTGGTGCTATTAACTCATCATAATTTTACATCAAATTCTCATAACATGATTGAGGTTTAATTCTAAAAAAAATTCAGAACACACAAAACAGGAAAAAATATCACTAATGCATTTTGGAACAAACAACCTATTAAAGAGAATAAGTGTGTCTGGCAGAATTCTAGAGATGACAGAAAACGAGGAAACAACATTTCTTAATGTTATTTAAATATGCACACAGGAGACAGGGAGATGTGCTAGGACACAGCATCAACAGGAACTCCAGTCTGCCTGCACACAAAATAGGGCTTCATTAACAATAAAGGAACAGGTGTCTTGGGACCCATTTATACAGGCTATTAACTATTATGAGCTGCTGGTATCCAAATTTATTTTAGTACTAGGCAACTTATTAAAAATAAATACAAATTTAAATTCCATCTATTAGCAAGAGAAAGCAATACCTAGATTTCCAGAGTCTAATTTAATATAAAGGTATTTTTCTATGGTCCTGATCACAGGAGGCTGCTTAACTTCATATACAATATTTTCTAAATTTCAAAATAAAAGCCTTCATATTAAACTTTCTTTTAATGTAAAAAAAAAAAAAATTGATGAATGACCCTTTGTCTTGACCTGACAAGATCAAACAAACTTTATTTACCAAAAACTAAATTTTTATTCAAATGTAAACAAATAATGACACAAACATGCATCCACTTTTTTTTAAAGTAGGGGAGGAAATCAAACATACTAACCTCCAGCTCTAAATTTGCTGCATTCCACCATATTTTATACTACTTATTTTGAAAAACATGAGAGGCAATAGTTATTCTCTCACAATTTTTTACTGTTTCATCTATCAACAATGATACATAATTTAAATTTTTGAACTATCTGAGGAATCTTTACATGCTATTAAAAGATATTTAGAATGCTAGAGTTGGAACTGCAGCAAAGATAATCTTGTCCAACACATTTTCTTTACAGAACAAGAAAATAAAGTACAGTGAGGCTAAGTAATTTAGCTAAAGTAAACATAGCAATATTTTAACCACATAAATTATCAAAATACCATTACACTACAAAATCAGTATAGTACAGGTTAAGCATCCCTAATCTGAAAATTCAAAATCCAAAATGTTCCACAATCCCAAACTTTTTGAGTGCTAAAATAATGCCCTAAGTGGAAAATTCTACACCTGACCTCAGGTGACAGGGTACAGTCAAAATGCAATAAAATTACTTAAAATACTCTATGAAATTACCTTCAGTCTATGTGCTTAAAGAAACAAATGAATTTCATGTTTAGACTTGGGTCCCACCCTCAAGATATCTCATTATATATATGAAAATATTACAGAATTTTTAAAAATCAAAAATCCAAAACACTTCCAGTGCCAAGTATTTTGGATAAGGGATACTCAACCTGTAGTACCTATCTTCCAAGCATGATCTGAAAATTAAACAGGGTAACCTACTTTTGATGTTATTTCAAACTGCTATATTCATCTGTGTCTAGTTAAAAACCATTTTTGGTTTATTCACTTATATAATGTTCTTATAGTGATATCTTCTCCACTTACTCCAGATTTTTAGGTGATTATTCTATGCTTTTTGTGCCACATTCTATGGAGAATAAAGATGGCACAGCATGATCTATATCTATAAGGAGCTAGTAAAAGCCACTGTGGAAATGAAATAATGAAAAATTTGAGAGACTGATGAGAAAGCCAAGGACAGAATCATATTTCTTAAAAATGTGGCAGTATTTTAAATGAAAAGAATATGGCTAGGTTTTCTCAATCTTGGCACTAATAGCATTTTGAAATGGATCTTTGTTGGGAGGGGCTGTGCACTGCAGGCTATTTAGTAGCATCCCTAACCTTTACCCACTAGCTGCCTATAGCATCCCCAGTTGTAACAGCCAAAAATGTCTCTGGATATTGACAAATGTCCCCAGGAGGGCAAAACTGCCCCTAGTTGAAAAAAGTCACAGGTAAGGCAGACTACTATCTGTTGATTTTCAAACTATGATACATGCCTAATATAATCTAGAGGCAAAGCAAATCAGGAGCTTTAGTATTCTCTTTATTTTATTTATTTATTTATTTTTCAGATGGAGTTTGTTGTCCAGGCTGGAGTGCAGTGGTGCAATCTCAGCTCACTGCAACCTCCACCTCCTGGGTTCAAGTGATTCTCCTGACTCAGCCTCCTCAGTAGCTGTGATTACAGGTGTACATCACCATACTCAGCTAATTTTTTGTATTTTTAATAGAGATGGGGTTTTATCATGTTGGCCAGGCTGGTCTCGAACTCCTGACCTCAGGTGATCCACCTGTCCCAGCCTCCCAAAGTGTTAGGATTACAGGCGTGAGCCACCACGCCCAGCCAGTATTCTCTTAAAGATTACTTCAGATCTAGCTGGGAGCAGTGGCTCATGCCTGTAATGCCAGCACTCTGGGAGGCTGAGGTGGGTGGATCATTTGAAGCCAGGAGTTCGAGGCCAGCCTTGCCAACAGGGTGAAACCCCGGGAAGCAGAGGTTGCAGTGAGCTGAGATTGTGCCACTATACTCCAGCCTAGGTGACAGAGTGAAACAATGTCTGAGTGAGAGAGAGAGAGAGAGAGAGAGAGAGAGAGAGAGAGAGAGAGACAGAGAGAGACAGAGAGAGAGAGAGACAGAGAGAGAGAGAGAGACAGAGAGACAGAGAACTTCAGATATGAGGCAAATACCTGAGTAGAGAAATAAAATCACATATTCAATATCAAGGTATGGCTTTGGTTTTGATTTTGTGGTTTTCTGCCGCTAACCCCTGAAAAGTCCAAAGAAAGTTCTGGGGTGGCGGGAGTCTTTGTTCCTGATAAGAGATGGGGATCTTTCATATTAAGGTTCTCAAATTAGAAATTGCTCTCCCTCTTGCCAAGAAACCCTTAGTATATCCTTTCCTATTCTTTCAAAATATAACATGTCATTTTGCTGACATATAAATTGCAATCAAGTACAATTCCAGGCTGGTGTCCAGGAGCAAGCCATTCAGTCCATGTTTCACCTATCCAGTGACCTAGGAGCATTAAAACAATAGGGTTTTGTTTTGTTCTCAGTATATACATTTTGTGGGCAAAAAATTATCATAAAACCACTCTCAAATTTCACACTTTCCAAAGATCTCAAGAATTCTGAAGGTTTATTATATTGGAGATTGCTAAAATGTTAGATCAAGGAGCAAATAATTGAAGTGGCAAGCAAATATTAGGTCTACATAATATATGAAGAGGAAGAACTGACCTCCTCTGTCTCATGTATCTTCCTCTGTATTCTTTCTTCTCGAGCCTTTATACCTGCTGAAGTATGAAACTGAACAACTGCTTGGTAATAGCAGTATCTCATTAAAAATGTGGAGCATAGAGTCTGTGGAACTACTCTAGAAACAGGCACTAAGACAGAAAGGATGGAAAGGAACATTTGAGAATTAGTGACTAAACATGAGTTGGCTTGGGATCAAATTTAAAAAGAACCAGGTCCATCAGAGGCATAATCCATGAGACAGGCCTGCCATTAGAACCTTCTCTGCTTCTAGGAGCCTACAGGCTCTACTTTAAAAACAAACAAAAAACAGACTGGATAATTGATGGATTTTGGAATCATAATCATCAAGAGGACAATGTTGCTCCTTTTGGTTCTGCCTTCACTTGAAAAGTTACCAAGTGGTCTCAATTTCTCATACTCAACAAACTTTTGTTTCTTCAACATTGTGAAAGAAGAGAGCGGTCTGTGTTTTCACAAAGGGATGCCTACAGGCTGAAAAGTTCTGTTATTACTGTTTTGTTTTGACTCTATGTATAGTGATATCTCCAACATTAGAAATTTGGACATAATTTGCTAAATCTGAATTTACATACTGGGCAGTATTTCCTTTAACAAAGTCTAATTGGAACAGCATTATATGGTACATGAAAATTTAATTGCAAATGTTAGATATACAGAGAAGTCTGATTTATATAGAAGACAGCTTATTTTTAGTTGGAAAAAACTGCAATGCCAAACTATTTTGCATTTAATGCTATAA
The DNA here is from genome assembly GCF_048565385.1 of Saimiri boliviensis. NCBI lineage: Eukaryota > Metazoa > Chordata > Mammalia > Primates > Cebidae > Saimiri > Saimiri boliviensis. The sequence goes on along the minus strand of NC_133452.1, from coordinate 62,135,595 downwards.
TTTACATATATTATAATATTCATGATATATGATAAATACCCAAATCCTATTTGGAAAACCTTCATTGTGAAAAAATTAGAATTTTAACACAATGGTGTCTCATATTTTAAAGATTGTTCTCATTTTTAAAAAGTAAACATCAATTTGATAAAGGATATTAAACCTATTACTAATAAATTCAGGTTCTTCTGATATTCCTTGAATAATTCCAAATATTGAAGGTAAACACCAGATGTATGCCAATAAATTTCTAAATTTATAAAATCGGCATCCTACATTTTAAGTGCATATTGCAGACATTTCACACAGGTACAGGGTTAATTTAACAAAGGATTCTTTAGATATAACAGGCAACATAATGCCACAAACCACAGAGAAAGAGAGCTCTGAAATAATTGATACTCTCTGACCCATTTCATTTTTCAATTTGTGTTTCAAGGAAAACTTTAGGTTGACATTTTCTACTTGACCCTACGAATGTCTTTTCTCTCAAGTATTATTCCACTTAGGCAAAAAAAATCATCCAAACTTTTACACAGTGAAACTACCCGTCCCACCCCTGCCCCAAAAGACTAACCAATTAAGGTCTTCATTACTCAACATAAAATATAGGATCACACATGTAACACTATCCAAATCACTGGTGCTTTAAAATGTACAGAGACTTCCAATTATCATAATGGAATGAGGTGGCTGACAAATCCTTCCTCAAAATCCAAGTATAAAGCTGAACAAAATGGTCAAAAGCAGTAATTTGAGCACTCTGTAATCCAACCACTGCATGAGAACTACTGAACTTCAGAGAAGAACAGTATGGAGTTTATGTCGTCCTTGCCGAGAGCTGTACCCACCTCCAATCCCTTGCTTTATCAGCAGTAGTTCCATCAATGCAAGGTAGGCAGTGAAAACAAGCAGGATTGTTTCAAAGCTTTGTCACCCCTGCCAGAGGAGGCTCACTTGATTTTGAGGACTGAGCTTGATTTTGAAGTTAAAATTACTGATGGCCTGTGGCTTCATAATCCTGAATAAGCAAACCTGACAGGGACAGGCAGCAGACAAACTAGCCAAATATTTAACGGGGAATTCCAGCAACCATAGGGAGCTTGACCCCACATATTTAGGGTTGACTAGAGGCTTGTGTGCATTGCCAGAGAGACCAGAGAGGGCCCTACATCCCTAGCTGACAGAGCCTGCAGGCATGTGCAGGTGGGACATGAGAAGTCCCAAAAGGAAATAAGACCTAGAGCAGCCTGAAGTTTGACAGTGCTCCCAAACTCACACCCAGATCCATCAGGGGAGACTGGAAGTCTTACTGTCTCAAGGTGTTTCAGCATCACTTCTGACCAGTCTGGCTGATCACTAAGCTATGCAGACACAGGGACAACAACTAGGAAGCCAGACTTACAGATAAAAACAGGGGATAAAACAGTGAGAAGAGATGTCACAACTGCACCATGTGGAGGATACAGACTTCAAAGATTTAGTCCAGGCAAGTAACAAAACAAATGACAACCAAGGTCACTAATAGAAGGGAAAAGTGAGAAACTAGAATTGCTACAATGTATTATCTAAAATATTCAGTATTCAACAGAAAGTTAGGAGTCATGCAAGAAACAAGAACATATGATCTATAAGAAAGCAGTCATAGAAACTATCTCTAAGTGTCTTTAAGATACTGATTTAGCAAAGGTTTCAAAATAGCTATTATAAATATGCTCAAAAAACTAAAAACCATATTTAAAGAATTAGTAAACGACTCAGTGAATACAGAATCTCAGTAAACAAGATGGAAATTATTTTTAAAGAAATCAAATGGAAATTCTGGAAATGAAAAGTTTAATAACTGAAATGAAAATATCACCAGAGGGTGCAATAGTAGATGTGAGGCAGCAGAAAAACAATCAGTAACGGCTGGGCACGGTGGCTAACACCTGTAATCCCAGCACTCCAGGAGGCCAAGGTGGGCAGATCATGAGGTCAAGTGATTGAGACCATCCTGGCCAACATGGTGAAACCCCATCTCTACTAAAAATACAAAAATTAGCTGGGCATTGTGGTGTGCGCCTATAGTCCCAGCTACTCGGGAGGCTGAGGCAGGAGAATCACTTGAACCCAGGAGGCAGAGGTTGCAGTGAGCCCAGATCATGCCACCACACTCCAGCCTGGCGACAGAGTGAGATTCTGTCTCCAATAAAATAAATAATCAGTGACTTTGAGATAGATCAATAGTAATTATTTAACCTGAATAACATAGGGGAAAAAGCTGAAGAAAAATGAACAAAGGTTCAGAGGACTATCAGACAATATCAAGTATACTAATATATGTGTCATAAGAGCATCAGAAGGTGAGGAAAAGTGAGAAATGGGCACAAAAAATATTTGAAAAAATAATGAGCAAAGATTTACCAAATTTGATGAAAACTATTAATTTACAGAACAAAGCTATTCAACTCAGTATAGAACAAATACAGAGATATACATACAGACACATCAGAGACCAACCGTTGAAAGATAAATCCTGAAAATAGCAAGAGAAAAATGATTTTATCATGTACACAGGAATAACAATACAATTAATGGCTTATTTCTTATCAGAAACCATGGAGACCCCAGAGTAGTGAAATCAATGATACATTTAAAGTCCTGGGGGAGGCAGGGAAGGCTTGGCAACTAAGAACTTATACCCTGCAAAACTTTCCTTCAAAAATAAAAGTGAAATAAAGATAATGGAAGTGATATTAGACAGTAACATGAAATTACATGAGGAAATAAAGAGTGTAAAAAATAGTGAATAGGTGGGTAAAGGTAAAAAACTCTGTAAATACATTTTTTTATTTCTTCTATTACATTTTACAAAAGATAGGATTACATAAAGCAAAAATTATAATATTGTATTGATGGGCTTACAACATATATAGATGTAATATATTTAATAATAGTAACACAAATGAAAAATAGATATAATGGAGCAAAGTTTCTACATTTTGCTAGAATTAAAATGAGTATCATTGTGAAGCAGACTGTGATAAATTCAGATGCATATTGTAATCCCTAAAACTAGGAAAATAACTCAAAATCATGCAGTTAAATAAAAAAATTGAAATTATTCCCCCAAATATTTTTATTTATACAAAGGAAAGGAGTAAGGGAGGAACAGAGAAGCAAAAATAACATGAGATAAATACAAAATAATTAGCAAAATCAGACTTACATCAAACCATATCAACAATTAGATTTCAATATTTTGCCTTTAATAATTAATAGAACAACTACACAGAAACTCAGAAATGACATAGAAGACTTTAAGAACACTATCAACCAACTTGACATAACTGACATTTATAGAATATTCCACACAATGAGAGCAGACTATATATTCTTTTCAAGCACACACGGAACATTCTCATATGCTGGGCCAGAAAACAAGTCATAATACATTTTAAAAGACTGAAATCATAAAAAGTATGTTCTCTGACCACAACAGAAGTTAAAGATCTCAAATGGAAAAAAATATAGAAAAATCCAAATATTTTGAATTAAACAACACACTTCTAAATCGTCCAGGGGTTGACGAAGTCATTTAAAACATTTTAAAAATATTTCCAACTGAATGAAAACGAAAAAACAACATATCAAAACTTATAGTATACAACTACAGAAGTACTTAGAGGAAAAGTTATACCTTATTCTCAGGAAAGGTCTCAAATAAATAATCTAAGCTTCCATGTTAAGAAACTAGACAAAGAGCAAACTAACCCCAAGCAAGGAGGAAAAACAGAAAAGTTTTCGGTGTAAAGTTCAGTGTAAAGTTTACAGTGAATATCAATAAAACACAAAAAAGAAAAACAATAGAGAAACAAATCAATGAAACCATAAAGTGACTATTTGACCAAGAAAATAAGAAAGAAGACACAAACTCAGGAATGAAAAAAGATCGCACTGCTGACACTATAGGAATTAAAAGGACTATGAGGGAATATGATGAACAATACTTGATGCCAACAAACTAGATAACTTAAATAAAATGGACAAATTCCTAGACAGTTAGAAATTTCCAAAACTTACGCAAGACACTGAAAATATGAACAGGCCTATTTATATTTAATATAAATAAACTGAATTATTAATTAAAGTCCTTCCCACAAGGAAAGGCCCAAGCCCAGATAGTTTTGCTTACAAATTCTGTATTTTAGAAAGAAATACTGATTCTTAGTAAACTCAAAAAATACAGAAACTTCCCACCTCATTCTCCAAGGCTACTACTATCCTAACACCAAAGGAGACAAAGACATCATAAGAAATGAAAATGACAGATCAGTATCTCTCATGAATGCAGACACAAAAGTCCTCAATAAAATATTGGCAAGTTGAATCTAGCAATATACAAAGAGGCTCATACACCATGACTAAGTGGGATTCATCCCAGGGACGCAAAATCAAATAATGTCAAAGCGCCATGTAGGCTGATTTTTAAGATCAAGTTTTTAATATCCATATTAATAAATAAAGGACAAAAAACACATGACCATCTCAACAGATGCAGAAAAGCATTTAATAAAATACAACAACTATTGACAATAAAAACTCTCAATATGTGAGGAACAGAAGAAAACTTCCTCAACCTAATAAAAGACATAAATGAAAAACCTACCCCTAACATAAAATAAAAGACTGAAATGCTTCCCACTTAAGGCTGGGAACAAGGTAAGGATGCCAGTTCAACCCAATGTTGTACTGAAAGTTCCAGCTAGTGAAATAAAAAAATTTGGGCTGGGTGCACTGGCTCACGCCTGTAATCCCAGCATTCTGGGAGGCCAAGGCAGGCAGATCACCTGAGGTCGGGAGTCAAGATAAGCATAGCTAATATGGTGAAACTCCCTTTCTACTAAAATATATATATTTTACATATATATAAGTAAAAAAATATATATATTTTAGTAGAAAGGGAGTTTCACCATATTAGTTTTATATATACATATATATATATATACACACACACATATATATATATATATATATATATTTTTTTTTTTTTTTTTTTTTTTTTTTTTTTTTGAGACAGAGTCTCGCTCTGTTGCCAGGCGCCAGGCTAGAGTGCACTGATGCAATCTTGGCTCACTGCAACCTCTGCCTCCCAGGTTCAAGCAATTCTCCTACCTCAGCCTCCCAATTGGCTGGGACTACAGGCACACGCCACCACACCCAGATAATTTTTGTATTTTTAGTAGAGACGGGGTTTCACCATCTTGGCCAGGATGGTCTCAATCTCTTGACCTATGAAATAGATAGGCCCAGTTTCAGAATTCCTGGAGGAATGTGTGAGATACAAGCAACAGTGGAGACCAGGATAAGACTACAGGCTCTCTCTAGATTCAGGACAAATCCTGAGATGTAAATTTAACACATTGTTTCTTGTTTATAGTTAATGTTAATCATAATAGTGTAAAATATGAAATAGATAAAGTGATTTCTTAAGACTTTTTTTCTTAAGTTAGCTCTAGGTTTTTGAACTTTTGAAGGCCTGTTTTTACTCTGCCTCATAGACTAAGAAATTATTCAGTATTACTCAACATATTTAAAAAATGGATTATTAGACTTGTCAGGGAAAAATAAGCTTGTCAAGTGTGTAGGTTTAGTTTTGGCACTCTTCTACAGTTACCTACATGCATTGAGAATCTGCAAAAATATTGCGGTATGGTTTACAATGCTGAATTTTAAGTCTGCTATTTAAGCATAATTGGAGTGTATTTCAAAGATAAGGAAGTGCATATTAAAGAATAATGAAATTTTAATTTCTTCCTCTCTAGTTACAATACAGGGTATTCAAGTATCAATTTTATTCTTTCCCCATTTAGCAAACATCAATTCTAGACCTATACATAACAACTCTAGAATAATTTATTTTTATCACCTCTTCTCAAGTGGCAGAAAGATAGTTCTTGATGCTAAAAAAATCTGACTACCTCTGAGCATCCAGTCTACAGTTCAAAATCAGAGCAATCCTCCTTTTTTTATATTTTAAAATATGGATATAGTGAATGCTTTAAGAAAATATCAACCAGCCAGGCAAGGTGGCTCACGCCTGCAATCCTCGCACTTTGGGAGGCCAAGGCAGGTGGATCATGAGATCAGGCATTTGAGACCAGCCTGACCAACATGGTAAAACCTCGTCTCTACTAAAAATACAAAAATCAGCTGGGCATGGGGGTGTGTGCCTGTAATCCCAGCTACTCAGGAAGCTGAAGCAGGAGAATAACTTGAACTCAGGAGGCAGAGGTTGTAGTGAGTCAAAATCACACCACAGTTCTCCAGCCTGGGTGACAGAGTGAGACTCCATCTCAAAAAGAAAAAAGAAAATGTCAACTAATGGAAACCAAAAAAAGTACCAATATATGAGATATTACTGTAAAACATCATTAAGAAAGGTCTGTTTGTAAGTTACCATAGTTATTCAACTCAAAAGAAGTGAACAAACTTCTTTTTACCAAAGGATTAGGGTACTCAAAATTCAGGTGTATGGGAAAAGGAAATTGATATTTTAGATTTTCCTTCTCACTCCCATATAAGAAGAAATCTAAGACTAAACTGAATATAGCAAAATTAAAGGATGATCTCAAGTGGTAAAGAAACTATCTGCAGGTTACAGTCTCATGTTTTCATTTCTTTCAACTATAGTCTACTAAACAATGACTGTAGTTCATTTTTCAAAGTAAATGTTAAATGCTTCCTGACATGTTGAATTAGGTTACTTCAGAGTGAAAATACTCTGGTGGAATATAAAATTGACAACTATAACATTAGTAAGAATTAGCAAGAATGAAGGAAGACAGACAACTCCAAGACCAAGAAAAACCCAGTTGGGTCTTAAAGCATTGTCGAGTCTAGGACGCCTTAGATGCCAGTTCCTTAATTTACAAATTAACTAAATTAAATAATTTGTCAAAGGCTGTAACAAGAAGGGAGAAGGCCTAATAGCTGTTGAGTTCCTATTCTAATGCTGGCATATGCTAGGAATATATATTATCTCATGCAATTTTACAATCACCCCGAAAGAGGGTATTTTTCCCAACTTACAGGAAAAGAACCTGATATTCAGAAGAATTAAGTAACTTGCTTATAGTTGAACCAAAGCAAAAATCAAACCAAGAAACTAGACTCTTGTTTTTTCTTTTGGATCTCAGTATAGCCATTTTACACACTAGAGATTTTATGCGTTTAAAAGATTCAATTCAAGAGAAAGTAATAACCATTTCTGATTTCCTGATGTTACAGAATTCTATTCTAGCAGGCAGTCAAGGAGGGTAGTCAACAAACTGTGGGCTGAAAGCAAGGTACCCAGGCAAAGATTTTCGCAAGTACCGGTTTTCTTTATTTTTTTCACCCTCATTCTTGGTTTCTCTCTCACTGTTGTACGCTGGTAGTTTAAAAAACTATGTTAAATAGAAATGAGCAAATCACAAGACTCTGAAATATAGCTATTCTAAGGATTTCTAGGTACACTGCATTTAGGGTATATTTAGAGGAACTGCATTTAGTCTGGGAGGTAGGAGGAAAAGGGGTCAAAAAAATTCTCTCCTTGGAGAGAGCATGTCTCATCAATATCATATACTTATTGCCAAATCCTAGCCCTTCTATATCAGAGAGTTTAAAAATGTTGCTATTAGGTTCTAATCAAATACGTAAATTTAAAACAGAATGCAAATTACCATTTTCAAAGTCTAGGTCTCAAATTTTCACGTTTCTCAATGCATGTAGGTAACTGTAGAAGAGTGCCAAAACTAAACCTACACACTTGACAAGCTTATTTTTCCCTGACAAGTCTAATAATCCATTTTTTAAATACGTTGAGTAATACTGAATAATTTCTTAGTCTATGAGGCAGAGTAAAAACAGGCCTTCAAAAGTTCAAAAACCTAGAGCTAACTTAAGAAAAAAAGTCTTAAGAAATCACTTTATCTATTTCATATTTTACACTATTATGATTAACATTAACTATAAACAAGAAACAATGTGTTAAATTTACATCTCAGGATTTGTCCTGAATCTAGAGAGAGCCTGTAGTCTTATCCTGGTCTCCACTGTTGCTTGTATCTCACACATTCCTCCAGGAATTCTGAAACTGGGCCTATCTATTTCATAGGTAATCATGTAGGTCTTATTTAGCTCAATTCCTGAGGACCTACTATGTAATTATGTAGGTCTTATTTAGTACAATTCCTGAGGGCCTACTATGTGCCAAGCATTGTGCTAGACCTTGGAAGTATAAAGCCCAGTTGTTACAAAATCCATGTACTTAACACTTAGATTGGTTAGGGCCAGGCAGGAAGAAGAGGGGAGGCTAGGGCATAAAATGCTATGAATGGTGTGGAAAAAAAAAAAAAAGTTTGTGTTGAAAGATCCTCTACTGAAATTTGTCTATTTTTCTCATGATTAGACTGGGGTCATAAGTTTCTCAAAGGAAGAACACAGACGTAATGTGTTACTTTCATCATATCATATCAAAGGTATATAAAATTGCCATGATTCAGCCCTGCCGATGTTGGCTAAGGTAATGTTTATCAAGTTTCTTCATGGTAAAGTTACTCCCCCACCATCAACATACATATTCTTGGAAGGAAGTCACTATGCTCAACCCATACAAAGGAATGAGGAAGTTATGCTCCCTGTCCTTGGGATAGGGTATCCATATAAATTACGTGAAATTCTTTGGCATAGAAGATATTTCTTTTCTTGTCTTTATTTATTCAATCATTTATATCACCATGGACTCATGGATATTTATAGTATGCTTTGAGTATTTAAAATTTATAAAATAATTTCTGGCTTTATTGCATTTTGATCAAGTCGTATAACATAATATTTCTGTATTATAACACTTATTTGATGTTTACTTCTGTGACTTGACATACAATCAAGTTTTGTAAACACTTCATGTATACTTGAGAAAAGGTGCATTTTCTATTATCAGAGCTTCAAGTGTGATATATGTACAGGCCTATCTATTTGGCTGTGTCGTTTAGGCCTTTCTCTATCCTTGCTTGTTTTGTCTGTCTTATTTTATACTCAGAGTGGTGAGTTGAAGTCTCCCATTATTAATTAGCATGCTTATGTCTCTTAGTATCTCTTGTATTTTTTGCTTTGTAAATGTGGTTGCTGCATTATTTGGTGTTAAATACACATAACTGTTGTATCTTTACTTTGAAGTGTGTTCTTTCTTACGTTTAATGCATCTTTAGTCCTATTTTGGTATCAGCATCTTTACTGCTTTCTATGTTTTTTACCATTTGTCTGGTATTCTTTTATTTATGTCTTTATTTTTAGCTTTTTAATTCATGCTGTTTTAGATATATGTTTTCTATACAGCATGTAGTTTATTTTATTGGTCAAACTGAAAATACTTTTTGTTAATAGGTGAAGTGAGTTAGGGCTATTCATAATTATTCATAATGATTAATATATTTGGTCTCAATATATTACACATGCCCATTATGTATGTCTTTCTACTATACTTTCTTTATTATCGGTTTTTTGAATTTTAAAAATTTATTTTATATTTAGAAATATTTTTTCTTCTGTTCTAGCGATTTTGTGCTTTACTGTAAATAGACTTCTAGCGTAAGGATTTACATTTAATTGTCTAGGACTTGTGCTATGTTTAATGTTTGCTGTAACTGTAGGTGTCAGAGGCTTCAATTTCCTCTACTGTCCCTGTTTTTTGTCTCCCCTGTTATCTTTGGGTTTCCCTAGAAACTCCTTCTTAAATAAGGTCTGCCTCTTACAGCTCTCTCAGCTGTTATCTACTCTTAATTTACTGGAGCTCTGCTGATGTGGCAGGAAGGTATTATGGAAGGGAAGCAATCTATATTCTTATCATTAAATCTCACTATTGTTAGTGTTTGTGATTCCCTGGGTTCCAACCTTCAGAAGAGTTTCTGAATCTTTTCCCCCTCCACTTATGTTAGACAGAAAGGCCAGAGTGGGGCGAATTGTCTGATTTCCCTTTTCCTAGGTCAGATAAGGGTCTGGTAGTTTCCTCTGAGGGCTGGCCTTTGTTACTGAGAACACTCTGAGAGCACTTCAAAGTGTATCATTTTCCTTTCCCCTTGCCAAAAGTATGAGGGGATTTTTTTTTCAGATCTTAAACTTTAAAAGGTGGTAGTACCCAGCCTGGGGGTAAAACATTCGTGAAAGTGTGGGGGCCTCCTTGGTTTTTAACTCTCAAGTTGTCCAAATCCAGTCTCCAGACACTAGTCAATTATCGTCCAAGTAATCCTGACAGTTCTGGCAACTTATGTTCCCAGTAAGCTGTATTCACCTTACTCTCTAGTTTTCAGAGCAGCAGTTTCCCCTGTGACCTCAATTATCTGATAAATCTATTAAGAGTTATTGATTTTCAGGTTTTCATATTTTTTTTCTTGTAGGAATGGGAGTGACTGCTTCCAAACTTTTCACATATGAGAGGAGAAACTGGAAGTCACAAAAGATACACATTTACTTTTCTACTATTTCTTTCTTTCCTCAAAAGTAGTTAATAATCCAATTTAAAGAATGGAATGTACTAGAATAAGCAAAAGGAAACTATAAAAGTTTATTTTAGCATGGGGGAAAGCAGAAATCATTAGACTGTGTTATTCCCTCATTACCATTATTGGTCTATAATATCTATTCCTAAAATGTAAGCTCCCTAGTAATAGGAGCCTTGTTTGCTTTGGCCAGCTGCATCCCCAGTGCATAAAACACTGTATTGCACATAGCAGGTATTTAATAAATATTGGTTAGATGAATGAACCAGGTAATAAGGTACTTTTCTTGACTCTAACCTCCATAAGGCCAAATCCAGCCCATCTTTCGTGTTTTTGCACTCACCATCAATTGAGACAGAAAATAGCTCTAAATCAAAGACCTTGTAAGCACATGTTAAGTGCTATTAAATACCTCAGTAACAACAGAATTTCTTCATGGCAACAGAAAACTGGCTTATCCTCTCGGCCATTTTGAAAATGAGATTTTTGTAAACCTCGTTCGTAAATATGTTCCATTTTCTTAAGATGCTGCTTATGTTTATTTACTGTATCCAAAGAATCAAAGAATTAAATTCATTAGGTGTTGTTTAAACAAGCCAGGAAGTATGGTCAAAGGCATAATTTAATATTTTGGAACATTTGGCCAGTCAAAAACCAAGTAGACTCCTGATTAGATATGCTGTGATCCAGTGCCATGAAATTCAACTAGAATGCCTTTACCATGAAATAACTTTTGCAGCTGAACTTTTTTACTTCCATATCAGGATATCAACATATTTCTTTAATATATTTCATTCTACTTATAAATATTTCATTATAATTATAGCATTTTATTAATTTATTTTCAAATATATAAGCCAATATTGGTAACATGCAAGTCAATATGTTAGCATAAAAAGAGCTTACTGCAAATTTTTTACAGCTACAGGTGATTTTTTGAGAGGTTTAACACTAGCTTCACAGTTTATACAAATTATTTGCAAAAGAAGATAGCAGAGAACTTACTAGAAGCCAATGTTTAAAAAAGTTCAAATGTATTTGGGAAATCTGAACTTTATTCTGAAAGTAATGGGGAGCCTCTGAAGAATTTCAATCAGGAAAGTACCCAGATTATATTTATGTTTCACAAAGATTATTTTATTTAATTCCCTTCTCCGCACTATTTTTTTTTTATAAACTTATTTACTGTGTTTTCTCCAACTAGATATAAAGTCCACAAGACTACAGAACATATCTGTGTATTCATTGTTATATCCCCTATACCTATTTTGTAATGTCAGGTGCAGGAGGTAAACAAAAATGGCTGAAAAGCTAATAGTTTTTTCTTTCCTTTTTTTTTTTTTTTTCCCCGTGAACCACCACCACCACCACAATAATTAAAGTCCTGAACCCAAAAATTGTTGTGAGGGCACAAATCAGAACACTCTGAAAATATTGAAGAATTAGAATCAAACACGGGTGACCAAAAGAATACGGGCAATGAGGAAATCTAAAAGCAAGAATCATTTACGGTATTTCAAAAATCATCATAGGCCGGGTGCGGTGGCCAAGCCTGTAATCCCAGCACTTTGGGAGGCTGAGGCGGGTGGATCACGAGGTCAAGAGATCGAGACCATCCTGGTCAACATGGTTAAACCTCGTCTCTACTAAAAATACAAAAAACTAGCTGGGCATGGTGGCGCGTGCCTGTAATCCCAGCTACTCAGGAGGCTGAGGCAGGAGAATTGCCTGAACCCAGGAGGCGGAGGTTGCAGTGAGCCGAGATCGAGCCATTGCACTCCAGCCTGGGTAACAAGAGCGAAACTCCGTCTCAAAAAAAAAAAAAAAAAAAAAAAAAAATCATCATAAAGCTACAGCAATAAAGACAGGATAATAGTGGCATAAGAGACAGACTAACAGATCAACAGAATAGACCTGTGAGTCCAGAAATAAAAACTTATATTTGGTTGGGTACAGTGGCTCATGCCTGTAATTCTAGCACTTTGGAAGACCAAGGCGGGAGCATCACTTGAGCCCAGGAGTTTGAGACCAGCCTGGACACCATAGTGAGACTCCTTCTCTTCAAAAAATAAAAAATTAGCAGGGCATAGTAGCACATGCCTGTAGTCCCTACTACTTGGAAGGCTGCAAAGATCATTTGAGCTCAGGATATCGAGGCTGCAGTGAGCCATGATTGCACCACTGTACCCCATTCTGAGTTGACAGAGCAAGACTCTGTCTCCAAAACAAAAAACAAAAAAAACCCTTAAATTTATGGTCAGTTGATTTTTGACAACGGTGCAGAGTTCAATCTAAGGGAAAAGAATATTTCCAATAAATGATACAGAGACAATTGGGTAGCCACATGCAAACAAATTAAGTTGTACCCTTAACTCACACCATATACAAAAATTAATTCAAAATAGGGCCAGGTGCAGTGGCTCACGCCTGTAATCCCAGCACTTTAGGAGGCTGAAGCAGGTGGATAATTTGAGGCCAAAAGTTCAAGACCAGCCTGGCCAACACGGTAAAACCCCCATCTCTACTAAAAATTTAAAAAAAAATTAGCTGGGCGTGGTGGCACACACCTGTAATATCAGCTACTCGGGAGGCCAAGGCAGGAGAATTGTTTGAACTCAGGAGGCAGAGGTTGCAGTGAGCTGAGATCGTGCCACTGTACTCCAGCCTGGGTGACAGTGAGACTCCATCTCAAAAAAAAAAAAAAAAAAAAAAAATTAATTCAAAACAGGTGATAGATCTAAATATAAGAATGAAAACTACAAAATGCTTAGACCAAAATATAAAAGTAAATCTTCGTAAGCTTGAATTAAGGTACTCTTAGACACAACATGAAGAACAAAAGAAAAAATAGATAAAGTGGCCTTCATCAATATTAAATATTTTTGTGTATCAAAGGACACCATCAAGAAGGTGAAAAAAATCACCCACAAAAAAATCACCAGAAAATATTTGCAAACCATGTATCTGAGAAGGGACTTGTATCTAGATACAAATAAAGAATTCTTTCAACTCAACAATAAAAAGAAAAATAACCCAGTTAAAAAATGGGCAAAGATATACCAGTTAGAAAATGGGCAAAGCCATTAGAGAAATGCAAATCAAAGCCACAATAACACCTTCACACCCGTTAGGATGGCTAAAATGAAAAAGACCAACAATACCCAGTGTTGATGAAGATGTGTAAAAATGGAGCCTTCATTCATGAATAGTGGGATTTAACAATCATACAGCCAGTTTTGAAAAGTTTAAAAAGGTAAAACAAAGTTACTTTGTGACTCAGCAACTCTACTCCTACATATACACCAAAGAGAAACGAAAACAAGTATTCACACAAAAACTTGTAAACTAATGTAATAGAAGCATTTTTCATAATAGTCCAAAAGTAGAACCAACCCAAATATCCATTAACTAATCAACTGCTACACAACATGTGGTATATATTTACACAGTAGAATACTCTTCTGTCATAAAAAAAATGAAGACTGATATATGCCACGACATAGATGAACCCTAAAGATAGTATGCAAAGTGAAAGAAGCCAGACACAAATGGACAAATATTCTATAATTCTATTTATATGAAACATCCAGAGCAGGCAAATCCATAAAGACAGAAACTAGGGGTAGTGGGTAAATAGGTGGTGATAACTAATAGGTATCGGGGATTATTTGAGGGAAGTGGTAGAAATGTTCTAAAATTAGATAGTGGTAATGGTTGCACAACTCTGTAAATTAACACTAAAACCCACTAAACTGGATACTTCAAGAGGGTGAATTTTATGCTGTGTAAATTTTATCTAAATAAAGTTATTAACACACACACTCACACAACTTGTGAACTTTTGAATAGATCATTCTCCCGCTGTTGCTTTCCATTCAACTGATGAAAAATTCTCAATTTCCACAAATAAAAACACAAAAAATCTCCCAAATTTATAAATACAGGTCTAAAAGTTAATTTAAGGAATTATTAGGATATAAAGTCCTTAAAGGCTACAAAAAATACAATAGTTCTGTTTCCCTTCTTCATACTGTTTTATACACAGTAAGTGCTCAATAAATGTCTGCTCAAATCAATCTTCAGAAAGAGACTAGGGAGCTTGCTTGAATGTTCAGAAAGAAGTACTTTTATAGCAAGGCTTTCATCTCTTTCTTTAGTCTTTGGCCAGTTTCTTTAGGAAGTGAGATCTGAGAAACCTTCAGAACATGACCCTAATATAGAAGATACTATAATCATCCTGCATTTTTAAATTAAAAACATCCTTCCACCTATAGTCCCAGGTACTCAGAAGGCTAAGGCAGGAGAACTGCTCGAGCCCAGGAGTTTGAATACAGCCTGCGCAACACAGCAAGACCCTGTCTCTTAAAAATAATAATAATAATAATAATTCATATAGAAAACCTCTATAGCAAAATTAATACAAAACACAGAAAAATTCTGTTACCCTCTTGGACCAGGGAATGAGATATTCTGGTTAATACCAATTGACTACATACAGATTAGCACTTATTAAATGAATTAGAACAAAGTCACAACGAATTGAGTTGATCGTAATCTTTTAAGGATAAAACAGAAAACATTTGGATATGTTACACTGCCTCACGGTCATTGCTATAATCAACTATCATCATTTACTATGTTAGAATGTTTTTGCCCACGTACACAGTAAGGAAGTTTCAGCTGAAAAATACTAGGCAGACCAACTTTTAACATAAGACAGTAAAACCAAGGGAACCAACAACTCAAGCCTGAAAGCTGAACATCTTTTTTTTTTTTTTTTTTTTTAAAGAAATAAAAGACAATTCACCACTAAATCAAAACAGGAAACAAACAAACAAAAAACTGCTGAGCAAGGAGGAACCACCATTTAGGAATCTTTACAGAGGGAAAAAGTCAAAAGAGGAGTTTCATACAGCCCTTCAAATATGAAATGTTTCATTTCTGGTGGGATGTAAAAAGTTGAGGAAGAGAAGAAACTGCAAACACTGGTTTGATGAAGACACAGAAAGAGAAAAGTCCCGCCGGGCGTGGTGGCTCACACCTGTAATCCAAGCACTTTGGAGGCCAAGGCGGGTGGATCACCTGAGGTTGGGAGTTCAAGACCAGCCTGACCAACATGGTGAAACCCCATCTTTTTAAAAAAAAAAAAAAAGAAAGAAAGAAAGAAAAAAAAAAGAGAGAAGTTCCTTTGGGCCTTTCAATGGCTTTCTCTGTGTCCATGCCAAGAAACAGACAGTCACACTAGGCCAAGCACATGCGGATGCAGAGGCAAAATGCTCCTTTAGGCGTAGGTGCACGGGAGCAATTTTATGTGACTTGGATCTTTCATCAAATCTGTTTCCAGGTTCTGCAGAGTCTACTTTTAAGAAAGCATGATTGTACATCAGCAAAAATACATGGCCCAAAATATGTGTCAGGAGTGCTTAGTGGAACAAGGGGTATAATTCTCTAAAAAATACAGTGACAAGTCTACAGAAAAATCAGATGTAGGATGTAAAGATCTTACAAATGAACTATTAAGTAAACAGAATTTCTGCGTTGGAACTTCATTAACCATGTTAAATAAAGGAAGGCTAGCCTCCCTTTCCTCATCCTCTTTATTGTCTATCCTGTCTTCTGAAAAAGCATCTTTGAGAAAGAAAGGTACAAATTTTTGTCTTTAAGAATCTGGCACTGAAAACAATGATCCACTTTTGTTCTGGGTTTCTAAATATAGGAATCAAAATAATTTACAAAGAAGATTTGTACAATGAGGAAACAGTGGACTTAAAATTCAAACTTTGTGATATTAAAAAGTAACTTCATGTTTATTATATGTAGTTTTACATTGTATATGTCATTTTTTAAACAATCAAAACAAAAATTGACAAGTTGATCCTATATTTAAATGTTATCTGAACATGTCACAAACAAGGTTCTGAGGCTCACAGCAGGATTAGGCTTACATTTAAATCACTGACGTTATTGGGTAATTATTCATCTTAGGATAAAATCTAATCTGCCCATTCATGTCATAAAGCCACAGTCCATAGAGGTGGAAGGTATGCAAGAACTCACTAGTGCAATCTCCTCATCTTACAAAAGAACAAAGTAGGGCCAATGGAATTTATTAACTTACCCCAAATGCCTGGTGATCTCAGGATGAGGGTACAGCAGAGTGCAAGCTATACCACTTTATCAATGAAGGTAACTGAATCACATTTGATCAGAAAGAAATATTTTCCAAAAGCTTAATCAATGTTGTTCTTTCACCAGAGTTTGGAGGAAAATATAAAGATCATTTAGCAATCACCTTTGGTAACAGAAACTTTCAAAGTATTTCCCTAGTACATAAAACAATGCAAAATTAAAGAAACCATAGAAGTCCAAAGCTAGGATTCTCCCAGCTATCTTTCCCCGATAGGAACAAGATGCACAAGAATATTACATCTAAATTTGACCTAAGGAAAGGAAAATCACTTATGAACTTAATCCACAAAATGCTTCCTCCTCAAATAAGTCTGACGGGTTTGTCCATTTTTCCGCCAACCTGTTGCACTCTGCTTTGGTATTCTGACCATTGTGGACCACATATACCCAAGGAGGGTCTGACTTGACCTACTTAGACCTTGACATCTGGAAAGTTCATTGTTCCCCAGCTTCTCCTCACCACCCGTGACAAAGACCAGAAAGATTGGTTGGCTGTTCTTGGAGATGAGAGGACAGGCCTGCAGATGCACCTGTAGCCTCTGACCTGCCAGTAGAATCCTCACTTGCATGACTAACTAAAGCAGCAGCTTAGATTTCCAGAAATAGTAGCAGTTTTCATTTCAATAAACTTTCTCTAGAGACCCCGGGCAGATGATATGAATGAACTGCTCAAAAATTTCCTCAGCAAACTTTTAACTCTCGTTTTTGCTGACACCATTATTTTTGTCGGAATAAGGGAGAGAAATTACAGAGACAGAAGGAAAGAAAAATTTCAAAGAAAGAAAAGCATTATTTGCTGTATGAGGGCAGTTACCCAAGGCTAATATGCAGCATGTCAAAGGTAAAACTGAAATATCGTAACCCTGTAGTCCAAAGAATAAATATGAACATTAAAATAACACTGAGGCATAAAGGTCTGAAGGATAACAGGTACCCACAGTTATTCTGCAGGAAGACCCATAGACTAAGATGACTTTCCAGTCCTACTGACCATTCCTAGAGGCTTCAACTGTGAGCCTGGTAGAAAACTATATTAGAAGTTGCAATGATTTCATTTTCTGCGTCTCTTGAGATGCTAGGAAAGGTCCAAATTACACTCTGAGTGCTGGACCAAATGTTACAAAAATACACAAAATTACTTGTGATGTCATTGGAGAAAGTTAGCAGATAACTAGGAGAAGAATGTCATCAAAATAATTAAACTCTCAGAGATTGGCATGCATTACATGATTTTCAATCCTATTTAATCAATTAAATTATTTTAGTATAATTACCTATTTCCTTAGACCACCATTACTGAAATTAGATGATTTAAAACCAGTTAAGGAGAAAAACCCTACCAATCAAAAAAGAAAGACAAGAAAATCCTAGACTCAATTTCCTCACCACTACAGCCACAAGGCACAAGAAGAGAAGAAAGAATATATCAACAATATGCATTCTTAGTATAGCACTGTTTATCACCCAGCCCAGGACACTACTGAAAATGAAAGAGGACACTTAAAAATTTTACCAGGCAAAGATGCAGAACAGAAACTCTCATTCATTGCTGATAGAAATTCAAAATGTTAATACCCACTTTGGAAGACAGTTTGGCAATTTCCTATAAAATTAGACATAGACTCACATACAACCTAATAACCATGCTCCTGTGGATTTACTCAAGTGAACTGAAAACTTATGTTCATGTAAAAACGTATATGTAAATTTTTATGGCAGCTTTATTCATAATCAAAGAACTGGAAGCAACCACATGTCATTTAAAAGAAGAATAGGTAAACAAACTGCGGTATATCTATACAATTAACATTATGCACTGACAACAAGGAATAACCTACTGATTGACACAATGAGATAGATAAATCTTAAATGGACTTTGCTAAGTGAAAAAGAATCTGACAGATTAAATACTGTATGATTCCACTCATATTGTATGATTTCATTCATAAAATATTATGGAAAAGACTAAATTAAAGGAATAGAAAACAGATCAGTAGTTTCCATGGTTGGGAAAGTAGAGAGTGGTTTACTACAAAGGAGGATAAAAGGGAACTTTTAGGGTGATAGAATTATTTTATATAGTACTAGGGCAGTGAATATATGACATTAGGTATTTGGCAAAACCCAAAGAACTTTACAACATAAAACATAAACTTTAATGTATGAAGAATTTTCAGGCCGGGCGCGGTGGCTCAAGCCTATAATTCCAGCACTTTGGGAGGCCGAGGTGGGTGGATCACGAGGTCAAGAGATTGAGACCATCCCGGTCAACATGGTGAAACCCCGTCTCTACTAAAAATATGAAAGATTAGCTGGGCATGGTGGCACATGCCTGTAATCCCAGCTACTCGGGAGGCTGAGGCAGGAGAATTGCCTGAACCCAGGAGGCGGAGGTTGCGGTGAGCCGAGATTGCTCCATTACACTCCAGTCTGGGTAACAAGAGCGAAACTCCGTCTCAAAAAAAAAAAAAAAAAAAAAAAGAATTTTTAAAAATCAACCAAGAGGTTGGCATTCTCAGGATGGAATATAGAGTGTGAAAAAGAACCTAACTGTATTATAAATGTATGACATAGTATCTCTGAGTTGGTGCAGGAAAAAAAAGAAAGGAGCAGACCTAAATAACTTTGAAAAATAATATTCTGACTGAAAACAGTAAGGCTAGAGGCAAAAGAACTTGTACATAAACACTGTTTCCTACTTGGCAAAGTTGTTTCTCATAAGGGTATGAGCTGAGATTTCTGAAGCTGCTTTACATATATACGAGAGTCAAACAAACAGGTAAATAGATGTTATATCATAGAAGCCAGATTACTCACTGTTGGAAAGCTACAAATAAACTAAGGGGGAAGGTTAGAAGGAATCCTGTGGTATTGGATTAGAGACAGAATCATCAATATGAACCCATGTTTAACTTAATGTAGATACACAAATATTTATAGATATATGTGTATACATGAATTAGTATACATATACATATTTCCTAGCTTTGTCTGAGAGGGCCTAGAAACAGAAATGTCCAGTAGCAGTGATCATATCCACAACCCAGATACTGGTTTCTAAATACCATAGCTCCTTGGAGAAATGGCTATTTCTATGATTAGGCTGGGAAAATACAGGATGAACCAGAGGATCTTACAGTACCAGAAAGTAAGGAAGGGTTCAACAAAAAGATGGGGTTATGTCAAAGTGAAAGAGCTCCCAATGGCCAAAGTTGGAACCACTTGAGCAACAAAATAACATTATTGATGGATTATAACTCAAAGTATAAACTTCCATGAGTCTATATTGATACAGATAAATGGGAAGAAAAGACAGATCTTCCTTACAGAAAAATTCCAATTAATTTACAAAGATACCCTCCAAGAGCTGAATTTACCCTTTTGGGTGTGGGCTAGGCTTAGTGACTCACTTTCAAAGAACAAAGGATGAGGTGTGGAGATAACATTATAGTAGAGAAATCTTCCAGACACTACCTTGGCCAGATGATCAAGATTAACATCAATGGTGAAAAGTCATAATATAAAATGTAGTTGTGAAATTATGTGATAAGAAGGGCAATTCATCTCTGTAGTAAGTATCATTCTGAAAAACCATAACCCTAGTCTACACAAGAAAACATCAGGCAAACCCAAACTAAGGGACACTCCACAAAATAGTTGACCAATATTCCTCAAAACTGTTAAAGCCATGAAAAAGAAAGACTGATAAAATGTCACAGAACAGAAGAAACTAAGGAGATATGCCGTCTAAATGTAATGCGATATGCTGGATTGGATCCTGGAACAGAAAAACAACATCAGTGGAAAAGCCAGTAAGATCCGAATAAAGTCTGGAGTTTAATTAATAGTAACGTATCACTGCTGATTTCTTAGTTTTGACAAATGTAACATGATTATATAAGATGTTAATAATTGGGGAAACAACTAGGTGGAGATGTAGGGTATAAAGGAACTCTCTATAATATCTTTGCAACTTTTCCATAAATCTAATATTATTCCACATAAAAAGTATATTAAAAATGTGCTAAGAAAATAGATATAAGCCAGAACCATCCTGGAAACACCAGGACATTATGCTCATCTGATGTATGACTCAAGTCTACTTTCACTCTTAACATTCTTTAAGTGTTAACAATCTAGAGAATAATTGAGTTTGTGTGATTTAGTAATAAATGGAAAATCTAACTGGATTCCATCATAGCTAACATTTTTTAAAGCTTTTTTTTGGAATTTCTAGTCACATAAAGTATAAAATAATGCTTCAAATTAAGGTTCCTTGAACTGATGGGAGGAGGAAAAATGCAAAAGAAAAGATGATTTGTGATTAAAAGACTTTTTAATACTTAGAACCTTTTTGCTCAAGTTTTATATTTAGGGCCTAAGTATTTTACTATTGTGCAAGAGATAACAACATGGCCATTGGAAAAGAAACCCCGTCTTACTTGTAAGATCAGTGGTGAACTAGGAGGCCCACAATCCTGTATCTACAGCTCATGAGAGATAAGAAAGAAACCAGACAGGAAAGTTTTTAAAAAAATACCACATGTAATGATAAGAGGGAATACAGAAAGAGTGAAAACTGACTAACCTCCTTCTATCCTGGCTAGTAAGAAATAGACAATATTTTTATATTAACTCTTTGTATAGCTCTGTCTACTGTGGGTATAAGGACTAATAACGTCCTTAGAGAGTTCCTGCTGTCAGAAATAGTTTCTATTCCAAGCGGGGACAGGGGGATTATAAAGCGGGTACAAAAATCATTTGAAAGCAAAGATTTTTCTTGATGCTTTACCCCATTCAATAGTTGCATGAAAAGGGCAAATGTTTTAGGAAGTTATAGGTACTTCTAGTATACTAAAATTGTATAAACCCATATTATATTTCCTTCGTGGGGGGCAACAAACTAGAATTACTGCCAAAGTTACTCTGCAGTAGGTCTAATATATCAACACATATTATAACTCAACCTATTACCCTTAGTTTCCCCACAAAATCCATTTTATTCATTCTTGTATTAAATAAATATTTACTTTGTTTCTTATGTGTCAGCACTTTTTGAATGCTTCATAGATTTTGAAAAGAATGATACATGATCATTATTTTAAGATTCAAGCAAGTCAAACAAATATAAAAATGGGGGACGGGAATCACCCTACAACCTCTTACCCAGAATTTATCACTTGGTGAAAAACAATCTAGACATCTCTCTTTGCCAGGCACTTTAATAAATATTTTATAAACAGGATTTTCGCCATTTTTCTAATGGGAAACATTTCTTTTTCTTTTCTTTTTTTTTTTTTTGAGATGGAGTCTCACTCTGTCGCCCAGGCTGGAGTACAGTGGCGCGATCTCAGCTCACTGCAACCTCTGCCTCCCAGGTTCAAGTGATTCTCCTGAATAGCTGGGACTACAGGCATGTGCTACCACACCTGTCTAATTTTTGTATTTTTAGTAGAGACGGGTTTCACCACATTGTTCAGGCTGGTCTCAAACTCCTGACCTCGTGATCCACCCACCTCAGCCTCCCAAGTCCTAGGGTTACAGGCATGAGCCACCACACCTGGCCAGGAAAAATATTTCTTAAAAAAAAAAACAAAAAACAAAAAACAAAAAACAAAAAAAACAACTATTAAGTTTGACATTTATAATAATATTAATCCTAAACTCTATTATTAAAAATGACCTGAGAATTCAGGCCAATAATTTTGCTTCACCTAAAATTTGCCTAGTAGAACCTTTCTGTAATCAAAAGTAGACCCTAGACGAAAATAAATACAGGTATACATGCTTTAACATTAGCCAAGTATAACTTTGTTTGTATGTAAACAAACTAATTGGGCAGGAGCTCTGCCTGTGTACTGATGTAGATTTCATTTAGCTGCCTATTTTGACTTAGCCCATAGAAAATAAATCAGTCAGCTACTGCTTGCAGCAGTAAAGGGTAACAGCTTTATTTTATTTTATTTATTTATTTATTTTTGAGATGGAGTCTCGTTCTGTCGCCAGGCTGGAGTGCAATGACATGATCTCGGCTCACTGCAACTTCCACCTCCCAGGTTCAAATGATTCTCCTGCCTTAGCCTCCTGAATAGCTGGGATTACAGGTGCATGCCACCACGCCTGGCTAATTTTTGTATTTTTAGTAGAGACGGGGTTTCACTATGTTGGTCAGGCTGGTCTCGAACTCCTGACCTCGTGATCCGCCTGCCCTGGCTTCCCAAAGTGTTGGGATTACAGGCATGAGCCACTGTGCCCAGTCAAACATTTTTTAAACACATTTTTTAAAAGGGAGTATACAACAAGTTGCATGATTTTATTGATGTTTAGTTCCATGTTTATCTTTAAAATTCTAAAAAAAAAAATTCAGTCATTTTCTTACTAGATAAAATTTTAAAGTAACTTGAGCATGATTCATTAGCTTAAATCTGACAGCAAAAAATGACTAACATAAGGCTTTCATAGCATCTGAACTTTTAATGCAGAACCAATGTCAAATAACTTTTCATAAGGAAACAGCAAACATTACTCTCTTCTAACTGGTAGATAATTTCCTCCTCTTCCTTTCAGTTTCAGTTCATCAGTATTGACATAGATGACTAGCTGGGCCCCCTAAATTCCATTCTGGCCTCCTTCAACATTCCCTTCAATTCATTCTAGTGTCAGAAGTACAGGCAAACTTCGGATTGACCCCAGAACTGTTACACCCAGACTTCAAGCTTGGCACTCCCCTTCCTGAAACTTAGCCTGTTTTGATTCCCCTCTTACTGTCTCATATAAAACACAGTGTCCTTTATAGCCAACTGGGGACTGCCCATGCCTCTACCTATTCTTCTCAATATCATATATGATATTGATGGGTCAACCGATCTGTTTAAAAAACAGCACTTGGTTTTGTCCATTTTTCTCTATATTTTGTCTATTTTCTGTTTCACTGATTCTGCTCTATATTATTGCCTTCCTTTACATTAGGTTTAATTTGTTCCTTTTCTTGCTTATTCAGGTAGAAGAAGCTTAGATCATTACTGTAAAGTAATTAATTTTCCTCTAGCATTGCTTTACCTGTATCCTACAAATGGATATGTTGTTTTTCATTTTCATTCACAGTATTTTCTAATTTCCCATAAAATTTATTTTACCCATGAGTTATTTAGATGACTATTGTTTAATTTCTAAATATTTGGGAATTTTCCAGATACTAGTTATAGTGAATTCTAATTTAATTCTGTTTTCGGTCAGGGAATATATTCTGTGATTTCAAAACTTTTAAATTACTGAGACTTTTAAAAAAATCACCCAGCATATGGTCAATCTAAGTGAAGTTCTATGTGCACTTAAAAAAAGAATATTTACTCTGTATTTGTTTGGAGGCATGTTCCATAAATATCAATCAGATCAAGTTGGTTGATAACGATGTTCAGTCTTCTAAAACCCTGTGATTTTTATGCATACTTGTTCTATCAATTGTTGAGAGAGGAGAATTGAGATCTCCTACTATAAATTTGTCTATTTCATTTATCAGTTTTTGCTCCATGTACTTCGAAGCTGTTACTGTGTACATCTGTGCACATTAAGAATACTTGGATCTTCTTGATGGACTGACTCCTTTATCATTTTTATTAGGTTGGTGCAAAAGTAATTGCGGCTTTTGCCATTAGCAAAAGCCACAATCAGTTTTGCACCAACATAATACATTTTCCTTTTCAACCCTTGTAATATTCTTTGCTCTGAAGTCTGCTTTGAGATTAATATAGCTATGCCAGCTTCCTTGCTGTTTGTCTGATACATATTTTTCTATCTCTTTGGTCTTTATATTAAAGCAAGTTTCTTATAGACAGTAGAGTTTCTTGCTCTTATATGTAGCCTGAGAATCTTTGCTTTTTAAGGAAGATTTAGACCATTTATAGTTAATTACTGATGAGAAATCTACCATCTTAATGTTTGTTTTCTATTTGTTCTCTCTTCCTTTTTTTCCTCATTTCCTGCCTCCTTCTGGATTATTTTTTAGAATTCCATTTTATCTTCACTATTTGGCTTATTTTTCAAGTGGTTCTTCTAGGATTTGGAGTATGCATCTTTCATTTACCGTATTAGTCCACTCCTTGCAATGCTATGAAGAAATACCTGGGACTGAGTAATTTATAAGAAAAATTGTTTAATTGGCTCATGGTTCTCCAGACTGTACAGGAAGCAGAACACCAACATCTGCTTCTGGAGATGGCTCTGGAAGCTTACAATCATGGCAGAAAGCAAAGCAGGAGCTTGTGCATCACATGGCAAAAGCGGGAGCAGGGGAGGGAGGAGGTGCCACACAATTTTAAACAACCAGATCCTGCAAGAACTCACTACCATGAGGACAGTACCAAGATCATGGTACTAGACCATTCAAGATAAGCCGCCCCCATGATCCAGTCAGCTTCTACCAGGTCCCATCTCCAACACTGTGGATTATAATTCAACATGGGATTTGGCTTATTTTTTTTTTTTTTTTTTCTTTTTCTTTTTCTTTTTTTCTTTTTTTTTTTTTTTTGAGACGGAGTTTCGCTCTTGTTACCCAGGCTGGAGTGCAATGCGCGATCTCGGCTCACCGCAACCTCCGCCTCCTGGGCTCAGGCAATTCTCCTGCCTCAGCCTCCTGAGTAGCTGGGATTACAGGCATGCGCCACCACACCCAGCTAGTTTTTTGTATTTTTAGTAGAGACGGGGTTTCACCATGTTGACCAGGATGGTCTCGATCTCTCGACCTCGTGATCCACCCGCCTCGGCCTCCCAAAGTGCTGGGATTATAGGTTTGAGCCACCGCGCCCGGCCTGATTTGGCTTATTTTTTTAATCTACCTGAATTTAAAATTTTTCTCTATCAGTTACTTTCGGCAATTTGATTATGATGTATCCTGGTGTTGGTTTTCTTTATGATTATCCTGTTTGAGGACTATTGAGCTTCTTAGATCTAGAAGTTTATGCTTTCCATCATATTTGGAAATTTTTGGAACATTATACCTTTATTTTTCTGCGTGCACATTCTGGTGTTCCAATTACTCATATAAACCACTTGATACTGGCCTAAATATTAACGAAGCTCTATAAATTATTTCAGACTTCTTTCTCTGTATGCTTCATATTCTACATAGTATTTTTTAATGTAATTGATCTTTTCTTTTGCAGTATCTAACTTGTCTGTAATTTACTTAAGTGAAATTCATTAAATATGCTTTACATTTCATTTTTATAAGTTCCATTTGGGTCTTTATATTTCCATTTCTCTATTTATGCTGATGTTTTACTTTAATTATTTGAACATATTTAATATATTTATAGCTGTTTCAACATTCTTCTCTGTCTGCTAATTCCATTATTTCTGTTTTGGGGTCTGTTTCTATTGATTGGTTTTAATTTTGATTTTTGTTTCTCTGCCTCTTGACATGTCCAGTAATTTTTTTATTGTATGTCAAGTAGCTGATTTTGTGTTGCCGAGTGTTAGATTCTGCTATGTTTGTTCAAAGAGGATTGGACTTAATTACATCTGATCCAATTTGATCTACGTGGAGTTTATGTTTATGGTCAGTCTAGAATAGCCTTTATTCTAGACCTAATTTATTCCCACTACAAAGGTGCGGCCCTTCTTATATCTCCCCTAAAGAAACCATGTATTCTGTGAGAGTTTTTCACTCTGACTATTGGGAACTCAAATGATTTCTGGTCCTGTATGTGCTCTGGGAATTGTTTAGCTCCCCAATAACTTTTTCTTAGAAGTTAGTTTTGCTCAGCTCCATGGAATTTCACCTTACCCACACATAGGACTCAAAGGGACTTCTAAACAGTTATCTAGAACTTTCTTTCTTCCTTTTTTTTTTTTTTTTTTGCATAGCCCCTCCTGTCTGGTACATCACCTTGTACATTCTAATTACCAAGACTTGTCCATACTTTAATCTAAGTCTGACACCACTCAGTAATACCACAGGGCGCTGTTTGGATTTCCCTTCCCTGCGCTAAGATCTGGAAGTTCCCTCTAGGCAGAAAGCCAAGACAATCATAGAGTTATCTCTTTTGTTTCCTTTCTCTCAGGAATCACAGTGTTATGGTGCCTGTTGTCCAATATATGAAGACAGTTTTTTCAGGTATATTGTCCAATTTTTTAGTTGTTTATAGAGAAAAGGCAATTCTAGATCCTGTTATTCCCTCATGGCTAAAAGTAAAGTCCTTTCTCATAATATTTGATTGTGTGTCAAATGCTATATATAAAATAACTGTAGTGACTATAGTTGATATTATCTGCCACAGAGGATTTGCCCTTTCTTTTTTTCCTCTTTTTTTTTTGGGGGGGGGGGACAGGGTGTTGCTCTGTTACCCAGGCTGGAATGCAGTAGTGCAATCAGAGCTCACTGTAACCTCAAACTCCTGGGCTCAAGAAATCCACCCACCTCAGCCTCCCAAGTAACTAAGACTACAGTGCACACCATCAGGCCCAGCTAATTTTTTATTTTTATTTTTGTAGAGACAAGGTCTCACCGTGTTACTCAGGCTGGTCCTGAACTCCAAGCCCAAGTGATCCTCCCACCTTAGTCTCCCAAAGTGTTGCGGTTACAGGTGTGAGCCACTGAGCCTATCCTTGCCCTTTCCTCTGTTACGCAGAAAGGAACTGAGCTGGGATGGGACTGGAATGAAGCTTTAGTTGGACTCTGCTCACTTCTATTTTCAAATGACTCAAGGGTGAAACTGTCAGTTGCCTGTGCAGGCTCTTTCCTCTAGATTAGTAGTTCTCAAAGTATGGTCTGTGGATTCCCAGGGGTCCTGAGATTTTTTTTTCGGCAAGGGGGAGGTCCGGGGGTAGAGGTAGGGGAGCATGAAATAAAAACTGTAATATAATAATACTAACATATTATTTGCCCTTCTCACTGTGTTGACATTAGCACTAATGGTGCAAAAGCAATGGAAGGTAAAACTGCTGGAGCCTTAGCAGGAATCAAGGCAGCAGCACCAAATGTACATTTTTAGTTTTCAGTGCCATACACCCACAGTAAGAACTAATTTTACTCAATGTCCTTGATGGATCAGTACAAATGGTGAAATTTATTAACTCTTGCCCTATGAGTACATGTCTTTTTTTTTTTGAGACAGAGTCTCCCTCTTTCACCAGGCACCAGGCTGGAGTGCAGTGGTGTGATCTCAGTTCACTGCAACCTCCGCCTCCCGGCTTCAAGCAATTCTCCTGCCTCAGCCTCCCAAGTAGCTGGGACTACAGGTGCACGCCACCATGCCCAGCTAATTTTTGTATTTTAGTAGAGACAGGGTTTCACTATGTTGGCCAGGATGGTCTTGATCTTTTGACCTCGTGATCTGCCCACCTCGGCCTTTCAAAGTGCTGGGATTACAGGCGTGAGCCACCATGCCCGGCCAAGCACATGTCTTTTTTATATTCCAAATTATAAAATGAGAAGTATATTAAAGCATTTTTGCCATACACCAAAATATAGTGGTTGTCTCAAGGAAAAGCACTCCTGTGATTCTTTTGAGGTGCAAGCTGAATTAGCTGGTTTTGTTTGGTTTTCCATGAAACACCAATTTTTACTTGAAAGAACAACCAATATACAAATTATGGTCTTTCAACTTGAATATTTAGGTGTTTCCTCTAAAATAAATGCAGTAAGAAAAATAACAGCATTTTTTGCCAATAATAAAATTTGAACTTTCAGGCAGAAATTCAAATTGTGGAAAATTCGTATCAGCCACTAATACCTTGACAGCTTTTCAATATATAATAACTTTTTCTAATGAGATCAGTGGTGATACTAATAAATATGGTATTTTTAAATATCATATAATAAAACGTCAATGTTTGGAAGAGAAACATACCTCAGTGAATCAACATTTCGAAATGACCAGTGTATGGTACAAAATTATGGACAGGTTAAAAACTCCCACTCATAATACAAAACAGAACAACACACTTTAATGTAATAAAGTTCAAAAAGTGCATTGACGTGGTTTCAGATTTTACACTGCAACTAACCTTTAAGAAGCTACCACCTGTCAAGTTTGGGGATAAGATCAAAAAAGAAAATTCACAATTATCTGAAAAAGTGATTGCATTACTCCTCCTTTTCCCAACTGCTTATCTGTGGGAGGTTCCATTTTCTTCATTTATTTCAACCAAAACAACACATTGCAACAAACTGAAAGCAGAAGCAGTTATTAAACCAGACAGTAAAGAGTGTTACAAAATATAAAACAATCCTACTCCTCAATATTTTTGTTTTCAAAAGTGTAATCCTTTTTCCAAAAAAAATGTGTATTAATGTTCACATGTAATGGGTCTATTGTTTTAAAATTAATAAATATTTAAAATTCTTACTTTTAATTTCTGAATTTGTTATAGTAAATACCAACAGATATAAGCCACAGAAGCAAAACATCCTTGAGGTCTTCAATAACTTTTAAGATTGGAATAGGGTCTTGAAATCAAAAAGTCTGAGAACCTAGCAAGTCTCCTAAGCACCATGAGACTGCAAGAGATTCTACTTGGCTTTCCTAGCCTGGCCCTCAGCCTCCCACACTGCCATAGCACTTAGCAAATATCTAGTGCGGAAAAATAAGTCTGCAAATTTGGGGATCCCTTAGATTTCCATCTGTCAAACCAGCCCATACGCCTATTAAACTGTCTAATATCAATGTGAAGAAGAAAACCCTAAAATCAGCAAAAGAAGTATCTAGTCACTTAGAAAGAAAACCCCATCAGAGTAACAGCAAACTTCTCAACAGCAACATTACAAGGCAGAAGAGATTAGGATTCTAATTTCAAAATGCTTAAAGAAAAAAAAAAAAACTGTCAATCACAAATTTTGTATCCGGCAGAAATAAACTTCATAAAATAAAGTCTTTTCTAGACAAGCGAATGCTGTAGGAATTCATAACCACTAGACTGGCAGTATAAGAAATGCTCAAAAGAGTCCTAAACATGAAAACGAAAGGTTGATGCTTGCCATCATAAAAACACATGTAAGTATAAAACTCACAGGTGTCATACAATTACAAAAAGGAGGAAGAGAAAGAAATTTAATGGTAACACAACAGAACACAAAACCACAAACAGAAAAAAAAGAGAAACGAAGGATCTATAAAACAACTAGATAACAATATCGTGACAGAAAAAAAACCTCAAATATCAATATTAACCTTGAATGTAAATGGATTAAATGCTCCACTTAAGATACAGAATGGTAGAATAGATAAAACAACTATAAGCTGCTGACAAGAAACTCATCTTACTAAAAATGAGTACAATGTAAACTGTACAGGTGATGGTTATACCAAAAGCCTAGACTTTAGCACTATGCAACATATCCACGCATCAAAACTGTATTTGCACCTCCTATATTAATACAAATTTTTAAAAAATTTAACGAATTGGCAAACTGCTGATCTATCTCAGCTTTATCAATTTATCAGAATTTGCCTTTGACTTTCCCAACTATCTTCTATTAATAACATAGTTGATATAAGCAACCAGTCAGTACCCTACCCAAACATACTCAAATATAAGTAATAAAAGTAACATTTATGGCTGTATCAAAAATTATAAAATGTATTGAAATTGTTTCCAAATGTTATCATTTAACTTTTTTAAACACTCAAAAAGACACAACTTTCTTTCTTTTTTTTTTTTTCTTGAGACGGAGTTTCACTCTTGTTCCCCAGGCTGGAGGACAATGGCAAGATCTTGGCTCAGTGCAACCTCTGCCTCCCAGGTTCAAGTGATCATCCTGTCTCAGCCTCCCAAGTAGCTGGGTTTACAGGTATCTGCCACCACACCTGGCTAATTTTTGTATTTTTAGTAGAGACAGGTTTTCACCACGTTGGATAGGCTGGTCTCCACCTCCTGACCTCAGGTGATCTGCCTACCTTGGCCTCCCAAAATGCTGGGATTATAGGTGTGAGCCACCACACCCGGCCCAAAACACAACTTTCTTACTGTTTTAGACCCAGTTAACTAGTCCTAAACCCATTCCTTCCTTACTCTACAGCTCACTTACCTGAGTGGTAAGAAATTTTTACTCTATAGCTCACTTATCTGAGTGGTAAGGAATTAACTGTTTCCAATAGCTTTGTAGGAAAGCTTTTTATAGCCTTAATTATGGTAAGATCATCTTTACCAAGCACTTTCTGGTATATAATTTTATTTAATCACAAACTATAAATGGATTTTCATCAATTTTTGCTTCTATCACCAACCAGACGATAAAAAGTAAGTTTTGAATGGTAAAATATGGGAGTTAGATGAAACCTAAAACATCATCTACTCCAAACTCTTCCTTTCATAACTGAGACTAGTGATATAGCTTAAAGTCATACAGCTAGTTAGTGAATGACACAACTGAGACCAGAAAGCTAAGCCCTTCAGCTATCTAGAAAGCTATATCAAGAAGGTCTAATTCACAAGAGAAGCACCATAAGTGAGATAGAACCAAGAGGGAAATCACTATAAAGTTAAGCAGGTGAGGTGGGTGGAATAATGTTCATAAACAGCTTCACTAATGTTCTAATGTTTAAAGGAAGCAAAATTGCTTTGGGTTCACAGATAACAAAACTTATGCTGATGTGTAAATCTCCAGGGGAGATTAGAGAGGAAGAACAAGAAGTCAGTGAGGACAATGAACCAGACTGAATCTGTTTTGCTCTCCTATTTAGCCACTGACTGGGGGTTGGGGAGTGTAGTGTAGTCAGAAGGTTAGGGTCTTGGTCCATCAACAGATGAACGGATAAACAAATGTGGTATTTCCATACAATGCAGTATTATTCAGCAACAAAAAGGAATGAAATTCTGATACATGCTACAACACGGAGGAACCTTGAAAACATTATTTTAGTATCAAGTAAGCCAGACATAAAGAACAAATATTGTATGATTCTACTTAAATGTGGTATATAGAACAGACAAATTCATAGAGACAGAAATAGAATAGAGGTTACCAGGCACAGAGAGAGGAGCGAATGAAAAGTTACTGTTTCTGTTTGTTATCAAAAAAGTTCTGATGAAAATAGTGGTGATGGTTGCAAAACAATGTGAATGTGATACAGTGAACAATACACACAAAAATGGTTAAAATGGTGAATTTTATGTTAAGTATATTTTACCACAATTTTTTAAATGCAAGAAAACAAAAACAAAACAGAGTTTTGGAGGTGTAAGGAATTTGTTTTCTATGCCACTTACCAACTTGTTAGCAATGGGTTACTCCTCCTTAAAACACTCTTCTTAAGAAAAATATAAATTCAAACATTTTACCAACAGGTGACATATTTTTATAATTTTAGAAGAATGATACCAAGCTCCAGAAAATGGTCCTGCAGGTAAAACCAATACTGATTGGGTAGTACTTATTACTAGCAGGTCCTTCTTTTTTTTATGAGATGGAGTCTCACTCTGTCGCCCAGGCTGGAGTGCCAGTGGCATGGTCTCAGCTCACTATAACCTCTGCCACCCGAATTCAAGTGATCCTCCTGTCTCAGCCTCCCAAGTAGCTGGGATTAT
The DNA here is from genome assembly GCF_048565385.1 of Saimiri boliviensis. Taxonomy (NCBI): domain Eukaryota; kingdom Metazoa; phylum Chordata; class Mammalia; order Primates; family Cebidae; genus Saimiri; species Saimiri boliviensis. The sequence continues at coordinate 62,103,358 of NC_133452.1, read as the reverse complement.
AGGTGGCTGCCACCACGCCTGGCTAATTCTTTGTATTTTTAGTAGAGACAGAGTTTCACCATGTTGGCCAGGCTGGTCTCAAACTCCTGATGTGTGATCCACTTGCATAGACCTCCCAAAGTGCTGGGATTACAGGAGTAAGCAACCACTCCCAGCCAGGTCTTTCATTTTTTAATTTATTTTTAAAAATTATTTATTTATTTATTTATTTTGAGACAGAGTCTCACTCTGTCACCCAAAATGAAGTGCAGTGGCATGATCTTGGCTCACTGCGAGCTCTGCCTCCCGGGTTCAAGCGATTCTCCTGCCTCAGCCTCCCAAGGAGCTGGGATTACAGAGTGTGCCACCATGCCTGGCTACTTTTTGTATTTTTATTAGAGATGAGGTTTCACCATGATGGCCATGCTGGTCTCGAACACCTGACCTCAAGTGATCCATTTGCTTCAGCCTCCCAAAGTGCTGGGATTAAAGGCATGAGCCACCTCATCTGGCCTTACTAGCAATCTTATTAAATGATTATTTAACAGTCCTATACTCATTTCTACAAGATATCCATTGCCATTCAAAAAAATTTCATTTATCTGGAGAGAAAACTAGGGCTTCCTTTGGTGTCCCAAGGATATGCCATAGGGAGTGAAGTCCTCTGAGACTACAACTGAATCAGCTCAGCAGAACACTGCATTTAGCCTCCCTTCCTCTTAACCTGGTAGTGTCCTACCCATCTATGCCAGGGGTAACAATCTTGAATGCCTAAAGAAGCCAGAGCCAGACAAGGAATATAAATGAATGAAGCAATAAGAACAAATCTGGCAAGCAAAAAATGAAAGCTGTGGCAACCTGGAACGCTTCTGCCGCACCTACAGAAGCACTGTCAATTGATGCCATGTGAGAATGCTATTTTTTCATTGTTACCATGCCTTCTGAATTTTCAAAAGAGGCTAGAAATTTGATTTTTCAACAAACTCTAAAAGCTGAGCAAAATGAATCAGAGAACCCTAAATAGTCTACAAGCCGCCGGTCTGTGCTTTTTGTTCCATGCACACTCTTCAAGCTATGAAGGAAAATGACAGGAAATAATACTTCCTAGTTATCCATATCTCAGTTGGGATCTAAGAACTCCAATTTCCTGAGAGCAAGACAGCAGGTTGCGTTCAAGGCATGTAAAATAAATAAGTCAAAGGCATAAACTGAAAAGGCAATTTTCTTTAAATAAGTAAGTCAAAGACATAAACTGAAAAGGCAATTTTCTTACTACCTACTTAACATATAAAACGTTAAAACCTGACACTTAAAGTATATGTTAAAATAATCTACCAACTTCCAAAATGTCAGAACTCAGATGAGTCCATGGTAACTGCAGAATACTGAAAGAAAATATTAAGCAGCAAGAATACAATTTTTAAAACTCTTTGAAGCCACCCTAAAAAGCATATGATTCACATCAAACCTGTTCCCTATGTCATGACATGAAATGTCTGTTGTATCATCTTGGATCCCATCCTCTTGATTTTTACAACTTTGGCTGATATAACAGAATACAGATCTGTAATTCTATACATTAATCTCTCAAATTCCAGTCAAAAATCTGTTTGAAACTGCCTACCTACTCCATTTTTTTTTTAATTAGGAAAATATTGCTGGAAAAGAAGAGGAAATATTTTGGCAAAAAGCTGCTTTCTTACAGTTTGACTTAGATACAGGAGTCAAGAATGGTAGAGGAATGAAGCTATTTTTCTCTTTTCCCTCTCACAAAAAGGCTAGCTACTTTCCTCCAAAGATAATCTATTCCTGGCCAAGGAGAGTCAGAATTCTTCTTTAAACTTGATCCTGTTAATGTATTCATCATCAATATAATCTCCTTCTACTAAAACCAAAACAACATATAGCAGGATTTAACTAACATTATGTGCTTATGTTCTAGGCACTGAGCCAAACTCACGTAAGCCTCACTATCCTATGAAATAGGTACTTCTGTCTGCAAAGCAGACATGGTTCCTGCCTTCAGACGCCTATTTTCTAATGGAAGATGCAGACATTAAACATTCTCAATAAAGAATGTAGCACTGCATTTGTGACCACAGTTAGAAAGGAGATGAACAACGTGCTATTCATGTATGTGAAAGGAAAATACAGCCTTACCTGGGGAGACATCTCTTTGGAAATAACATTCTATATGGGTCAAAGGATAAGGAAATTTTAACTCGGCAAAGTCCCCAGGCAGGGAGAAGAGCATGAAAAAAGGTCTTGTGGTGGAGTTTTTGAGTTAAAGACACGAAAAAGTAAATATGGCCAACACAGGGAGGATAAGGGGAAGTATGCTATGGGGTAAGGCTCAGCGAACAGGCCCTCCAGGGCTTTGCCATTCACATTAAAAGTCTCCAAGCTTAGAGCAACAGTTAGTGCTGAACTTAGAAAAAGGGGAAGAGGATGATCAGAATCATGGACATTTTAATACATTTTTTAAATCAAAAGAATGTAAAAGAAGGTACTGGCTGGGCATGGTGGTTCTCGCCTGTAATCCCAGCACTTTGGGAGGCCGAAGCGGACAGATCACAAGGTCAGAAGATCAAGACCATCCCGGCCAACATGATGAAACCTCGTCTCTACTGAAAACACAAAAATTAGCTGGGCATGGTGGTGCGTGCCTGTAATCCCAGCTACTTGGGAGGCTGAGGCAAAAGAATCACTTGAACCAGAGTTGAAGGTTGCAATGAGCCGAGACTGAGCCACCCACTCCAGCCTGGTACTATCTATTGTCTCACTCCATCCTGTCAATATCTATCTGATTTTCTCCACCCCCACTAGTAATCAATGTTAGTCTTACATAGTATGTGCATCCTGGTGTGAATCCATAGATACATGGCGTACACACACACACACACACACACACACACACACATACACTCTCTCTCTTTCTCTCTCTTTCCTCCTTTCTTACACAAAAGATAGCCTATTATATGTACTATCCTCTACCCTGGTTTTCTATTTTTTGAGACAGAGTCTCGTGCTGTTGCCCAGGCTGGAGTGCAGTGGTATAATCTCAGCTCACTGCAACCTCCACCTCCCAGGTTAAAGAGATTCCCCCGCTTCAGCCTCCCAAGTAGCTGGGATTACAGGCATGTGCTACCATGTCTGGCTAATTTTTATATTTCTAGAAAAGATGGGGTTTCACCATGTTGGCCAGGCTGGTCTCAAATTCCCGACCTCAGGTGATCCACCCACTTTGGCCTCCCAAAGTGCTCAGATCACAGGTGTGAGCCACTAATGCCTGGCCATCTATCCTGTTTTTGTTTTTGTTTTTTTCCACTTAGTATATCTGTTCTTTGTTTCCAATTGCGTAGCATTCCACTGTTTGGATGTATCTACCATGGATTATTTAACAAGTCCCATGGATGAGAAGAAAAAGCCTACCCAATTGCTACTGGATTTTGCTATTACAATTTTGTGAGGTTGCTGGGTCAAATGGTAAATGCATTTGTACTTTTGACAGACATGGCTAGATTCTGCACTTCTACCAACAATGTACAGCATCATTTATGAAAACCGGACAACCAAATGAGTTACCACCAAACTTTCGAGTTTTTACCAATGTGACAGGTAGAAATCTATCTTACTGTAGTTTTAATTTGCATTTTTTTTGTAGGGTTGCATATCCCTTCACATATTTAAGAGCCATCTATACAGTTAGTTAGCCCTCCATATTTGTGGGCTCTACATTCATGGATTCAAGCAACCACAGATCAAAAATATTCCGAAAAAAAACAGATGCTTGTGTCAGTACTGGATATGTACACACTTTTTTCTTGTCATTATTCTCTTAACAATACAATGTAACAACTATTTAAATAGCACTCACACCGTATTAGTCATTATAAGTAATCTGGAGATAATTTGAAGTACACAGGAGGATGTGTAAAGGCTATACACAAATGCTACTTCATTTTATATAAGGGACTCAAGCATCTATGAACGTTAGAATTGCAGTGGGGGTGGGGGCGGGTTCTAGAACCAATCTCTCACTGATGCTGAGGAATTATTGTACTTTTTGTGTCAAACTATCTGTTCATGTTCTTTGCTCTTTTTTTTTTTTTTTTTTTTTTTTTGAGACGGATTCTCACTCTGTTGCCCAGGCTGGAGTGCAGTGGCGTAATCTCGGCTCACTGCAACCTCTGCCTCCTGGGTTCAAACAATTCTCCTGCCTCAGCCTCCCAAGTAGCTGGGAGTACAGGCACCCACCACCCCACCCAGCTAATTTTCTGTATTTTTAGTAGAGATGAGGTTTCATCATGTTGGCCAAGCTGGTCTCGAACTCCTGACCTCAGGTATCTACCCGCCTCAGCCTCCCAAAGTGCTGGGATTACAGGTATGAACCACTGTGCCCCGCGCTTTGCCCATTTTTCTACAATGCTTTTGTGACCATATGCTCGCCCTCTCTCTCTCCATTTATATATCTGTCAGCAATATAAATCACAATTTTCTTAAATTATATTTCTCTTTTGACTTTCCTTATGGTAGTTTTTGATCAGAAAGATTTTTAAAGGCAAATTTACCAATCTTTTGACTTCTGGATTTTGAGTCATAATTTTAGAAAGGCTGTATAACTCTTAAGGTTATAATTAAATTCTCCTCTTTTTTTAAAATGTTTAAATCTCTGACCCATGTAAAATGTATCTGAGTATGCAATATCATGAAAGGACATAATGTTACCTTTTTCTAGGTGGCTTCAAAGTTGTACCAATACCACTTATTAGAGTCCATCCTTACTCCCACTGATATGAGATACTGCTTTTTACCATATCCTAAGTTGTTACATTTTCTAGTCTATTTCTGAATTTTTTCCGTTCTGCCCTATGAGCCTGTCTATTCATACACCAAATACCTCACTTGTATTGAAGCTTTATCTTATGTTTTAATATCAGGAAGGTCTAGTCTTCACTTTTCTTTAAAGACTTTTCAGACTTCTCTCTCAAAGCTTTTCAGAATTTAGTTTATTATAGTTTTTGTAGCATTTTTTACTGGGATCAGTTTAATCTGTAAACTAAGTAAGGAAGTATTGACACTTAATGATGAGTCTCAATTTCCCAATTAAGAACATGGTTTGAGGGCCAGGTGTGGTGGCTCACACCTGTATTCCCAGCACTTCCGGGAGACCAAGGTGAGAGGATTGCTTGAGGCTAGAAGTTCAGTACCAGCCTGAGCAACATAGCAAGACTCTACAAAAAGTAAAAAAAATTAGCCAGGTGTGGTGGTACATGCCTGTAGTCTCAGCTACTTGGGAGGCTGAGGTGGGAGAATTGCTTAAGCTTAGGAGATCAGGGATGCAGTGAGCCATTATCATGCCACTGTACTTTACCTGGGTGACAGAGTGAGATCCTCTCTCTAAAGAAAAACAAAGAACATGATATGTTTTTCTATACATTCACATCTACTTTTGTGATCTTCAGGAATGTAAATAATAGACTGAAAAGAAGACAGGTAGGTGAGGTTAGGCTCAGGCAGACTGTTTCTGGTAATTGAAGAATATGGATGGGATAAACTGAAGAGAGAATAGAGTGAAGAGAGCGATTCAACATTTAATCACTTGAATAAGCCTGCCACAGAGGCAGAAAATGAACAGCTAGAAAGTTAGAAAGAAAACAAAAAGACAAGTATTTTTTTTTTTTTTTAAAAAAGAAACTGTCAACAGTACAATTAAGATGAAGACTAAAATAAATCCATTAAGTTTAGTGATATGAAGTCATTAGTGATCTTAGTAAGGTCTATTTTGGGAGAATTACGTGGCTGGCAGCCAAAGTGGGACTTACATTCCAGTATGACCAAATAGGGCTATTTGGCTCTAATTTCTTTCTAAGAGGGTCTTCCTAAAGGTCAAAATGCCACTAATTTCAGAGCATAACTGTATAGTTGTTAGTCCTAAAATGGAGTTCAAACACACTCTCAGAAGGAGGTTCTTGAATAATTCACACAAAGAATGCACAGATCCAGAAAACACTGCCAATACAAGGAAATATCAGGAACCAGAGTAGGAAGTAACAGCTAGAGAGCCAAGGGAGTGGCAAACACGAAGTACATTTTCTCCAAAGCAAACTAGGCTATAACTTCAGAAAAGGATTTGGCTTGGCATTAGCCCCTACAAGTATACATACATTCCTAAGCACAGCCAGAAAGCCAGATAAAATAGGTGGCTGCCTAAATTGGATGCCAAAATAAGGCTCTAGCTGCTCAGAAATACTTCCTTCTGCATCTCGTCAAGATACTCTTCTCTCCTCTCATTCTGAATTCGAAATCCGAATTGTGTTTTCTCTTTTGGGATAGTCCTAACACAAGCATATGGGCTTCCCCTGGTAGGAAAGTAAAGGTATTCAAGGTGTCCCCTAATCCTTGTTAACATTCACAAAAAGGGTAACACATAGCATTTAGCCACAAGGAGACAGCAAGAGGGGTTAAGAAACAGAGCTATCAATTAAAGTAGTGACAATACATTGATCAGAGCCAAACTGGAGCTGAACATACTACAAGGAGAATGTCCCATTGGAAATTCCAGAAACCTGGGACTGTGTGAAGGTAGAGAATCACAGGGAATGGGGCATGGCACCAAAGGGGCATAATCACAGAATCTCAACTCAATGAGTGAGGCTTAGATGTAATCTAGTTCAGAGAATTAGAAAGGTGATATTATTATATAACAATTTTGTCACTCATATTTGAACCAATAAAATGAGGAATCTCCAATGGATGTAATCAACAGAGCATGTCATAGGTTAAAAAAATTTTTTTTTAGTTCCTTCAGAATTCTTTAAGACAGAAAGAACTCCTAAGGCCACCTAAGCTGATTTGCATGCCCAAACCAATTTCCAATGTGGAAAAATAATGAAATAGACCAGTATCTTTTACCTCCCATTTTAATACAATTTGGAACAAAAAATGTTTTTCTGTAAGTCATAGCCCTAAAATGCAGAAGTTCCAGGTCCCTTCCACTACTTACCAGCTGTACGATTATAGGCACATTTATTGTGACAGCATTATACCAAAAGTACTAGTAAGGCCTCTTCTAGGCATAAAATCCTTACACATAAAAAACAGATACTCTTGGATCAGAATTACTGTCTCCTCTGGTTGCTAAGACACTAGGCAGAATCATAGATTCAACTAAAATTATTGAAAAAGAGGTAGAGGAGAAGGAAAAAAGGGTGTCCGAAATAGAGAAGGCAATTAACAACTCATTCACTGTGGCTCCATCTAGAAGGTTGGTTATATATTTAAGTTGTTCGACAGTTTTGTATCCCTATACCTATACCTTAGTTCCACTCCAATGTCCACCTGACGTCATATTCAAAGATGTGCATCAACTGGGAAAATGTAATGCTACAAACTTCCAAATTACTCTGTGGAACTAGTGGCACAGGTTGTTCATGCTGCTATCAGTCTTAAGTGGTGGAATTATGAAAAGGTATTGTATCAGAGAACTGCACTCACTTAGTAAAATGTACTCCCAGGTATCAATTATCTGCAGGAGGATGTTGCAGAAGAAAGGAAAAGGGGTTAGCTAGCTGGTTTCTTAGTTTAATTTACATACCTTCTTTCTAGAACCAGAGGGAAGTAACAGGATATTAAAGGTAGCTACTCCTGAGGGCAATGTTTATATTTCTTTATAGAGTTAGAATTGGGCTAGTTCTTACCGGGGTAGCAGAGAATAAATGACGTATTAGTACATTTTGCTGAAAGTTTATTCTATGTGCTGTTACTGGTGGGAAATGTATTTTATTCCTATGGTAAAATGACAGAACTCTTTTCCCAGGCATGTGTCTAATCCTTTTTTTCAAGGAAAAAAAATATATATAAGCACAGTATTCCAACTTACAGCAGGCAGGATGGGGGCCCATGAGCCAGAGAGGATGGGAAACAAACAGGAAAGAGACTCGGCACAGACATTTGAGGGTAATAAATATGATAGCAATCTAGAAGATGAACAGTTCATGTTGTTTATGATTACAGGCTGATTATTCCTCTAAGTGCAAAGGCTATCCAATAAGTCATATCCGGGTTGATTTGTTAGCAAGGTACTTTCACCAGATAATAAATTAGAATGTAATTAAAGTGTATTCTGCCTGTTTATCATGGACTAAGATAGCTTACTATAATTCTCAATTATCTGCATGAACACACAACATGACAGCAGAGTAAGTAAACCTTCTGGCAAAGGGCAACAAACATCTTAGGACTGTGCTAAAATTGCTAGATTTCTTCTCCAGGCCTTAGAAAAAAACTGTTTCCAAGTTTGATAAAGTATGTAAATAGAACCAAATTAATTTGGCACTTACTTTGGTAGAGTAAGTCACAAAGCTAGATCTAGACTCACAAGTCCCTAAACTTCTTAGCTTGCTAGCAATTTGCTGAAAGCAGAGACTAAACATGAAAGAAATAAAACTGGGCATTTACCACAAACCTTTGTTAGGTAGAAAAACTTAACTGTACAGAAAATAGAAGAACCACAAAAAAACAGATATCAACATTTAAATTTTAAAATTGGATTTGAAAAAGCACTTATTTGGCAGGGTGCAGTGGCTCGTGCCTATATTCCTAGCACTTTGGGAGACGGAGGCAGGTGGACTCCTTGAGCCCAGGAGTTTGAGACTAGCCTAGGCAATACAGCGAGACCCCCATCTCTATTTAATTTTTATAAGAAATAAAAATTTCAAAAGAGTACTTATAGCATATAAGACAACAATTTTATTATATAATGGATGAATAAGAAACAACTAAGACCACAAGACATATGTAAACAAGACACACAAAGATAAACAGAAACATAACGTTCAAATAAATTATATGTAACTCAAGGTAACTTTTTTCACCTGATTAGCAAAAATCTTTTTTAAATGACAATGACCAATATTGGCAAAGATATAGTGATACTGGTACTCTCATACATGCTGATAGTGTGGCAAATTGGTTAGAACTCCTGAAAAATGCAATCTGGCAGTATGAATTTAAACACTACAAAAATGTTTATAATTTTAGCTCAGTACATCCATATCATGCAATCTAATAAACAAAAATACTGCCCAGGTACTGTGGCTCACTTCTGCAATCCCAGCACTTTGGGAGGCCGAGGTTGGTGGATCACCTGAGGTTAGGAGTGTGAGACCAGCTTGGCCAACATGGTGAAACCCTATCTCTACCAAAAATACAAAAAACTAGCCTGACATAATGGCACAGCCTGTAGTCCCAGCTACTTGGGAGGCTGAAGCAGGAGAATCTCTTGAACCCAGGAGGCAGAGGTTGCAGTTGAGCCGAGATCACGCCACTGCCTGGGCAACAGAGTGAGACCCTGTCTCAAAAATATATACATAGATCTATTTTATATATTTTATGCATATATAAAAATATCTATTTTATATATAATATATATTATATATTATATTTTATATATAATGTATATTGTGTATTTTTAATATATAATATATATATTATATATAAATGTATAATATATAATATATTAATTATATATATTTTATATATGATTTATATATATATATTTTATATATATATATAAAGACATCCCCATCCTGAACCCCAGAACCAGTGCATGTTACTTTATGTGATAAGAGGAGCTTTGTGGGTATGATTAAGTTAAAGATCTCAAGATGGGAGTATTATCCTAGATGGGCCCACCATAATCATAGGGGTCCTCAAAAGAGGAAAGCAGGAGGGTCACATTGAGAGGAGATGTGAGGACAGAAGCAGAGTAAAGAGTGATGAGCTACAAGTCACAAAATGCAGGCAGTCTCTAATGGTTGAAAAAGGCAAGGAACAGATCCCCCCAAGAACCTCCAGAAGAAATACAGCTCTGCCCACAGCCTGATTTTAGCCCCATAAGACCCATTTCAGATTTCTGACCTCCAAAACACAAGTAAATAAACTTGTAATAAAGTTGTGTTGTTTTGGTCAGGCGCAGTGGCTCACACCTATAATCCCAACACTTTGGGAGACAAAGGCAGGTGAATCATTTGAGGTCGGACCAGCCTGGCCAACATGGTGATACCCCAACTCTACTAAAAAACTAGCCAGATATGGCGGCGAGCACCTGTAGTCCAGCTACTCGAAAGGCTGAGGCAGGAGAATCACTTAAATCTGGAAGGAGTAGGTTGCAGTGAGCTGAGATCACACCACTGCACTCCAGACTGTGCAACAAAGCAAGACTTCATCTCAAAAAAACACAAACAAAAAAAATAAAAATAAAGTTGTATTGTTTTAAACTACTAGATTTGTGATCATTTGTTACAGCAGCAATAGGAAACTAATACAGATGGTAAGACTGACCTTTCTAAACTTTCCACAACATATTAATTCTATTGGTGGATGCTAATTTTAAAAATTAGTTAAAATTTAAGTCTAGATGAAAATATACTTTGCTTCAGTGGTTCTCAAACCTAACTGTATATTAGCATCAAGCAGTTAGCTTAAAAAAAAAACCAAAAAGAGTACAAATGTCATGCCTTCTCCCCATCCCCAGAGATTTTGATTTAATTTTTGTTAGCCTCAAATATCAGTGTGTGTTATGTGTGGCTTTTTTTAACCCACATACTAATGTGCAGCCAGGGTTGAGAACCACTGCTCTACCTAAAATCACATTTGTCTCAAAAATGTTGCAAATGAAAACACTCAGTGATAGTCTCTATTAGCTTAAATTTAACACAGAGAGTGCCTCCCAGTTTAACTGACTTTGTCAAAGGAAGAGAAAAAATAAAATTCTTTTTTCTACTTACTCAATATTTTTCATTTGTGGCATACCAAAGACTTCACAGATACAGAGCTCCAAGGAAAAGGTCCTTATTAGGATCTACATTCAAATTAGAGCAGTACACAAAAATTGTGCTGCCTTTGCTTACCTACTGACAACTGACCTTCTTATACTACTACTAAAATTACATAACATATTCAATCTTTGAATTTTTAGAGTATGTTTTAGAAATGGTGTAGACTAGCCAAGAGAAGGAATTTATCAAATTCTTACTTTCCAGGTATCAGACTTGTACACACACACACACACACACACACACACATATTTCAGTATGTTTGTGAACAAATGTACAACTTAAAGTTTTCAAATGTGAGATTCTAAGACACAGAGAAACTACGGACAGTCTTATGCATCTCTTGGTTAACTTAGCATCACCTCATATTCTTTCAGCAACAAAATCCACATATGAGAAACATTGTTATCAACCAAGTGTGTCCAAAGATTGATCTCCATAGCAACTGTAACTCTGCCACATGTAGTGTATAAGGCATCAGAGTTAACACCACATACACACAAAGTGTTGGTATTATGTAGTCCAGACTGGTTGCTGTGGAAACCTAAACCAAAGTCCCTGACAACAGTGGATAAAATGAAAACAACAACAGAAGGGTCCTTGAGAACCTACCCATCTACTTCTCTGCTTTCAAGCAAAGCCATCCTAAGTGCTCAATTGCTATCATTTACATTTAAACTGATAGCACTAAAGGAAAATTTTCTACAAAATAATTTTAAATTACGTCATGTCTTTAACATTAAGAATCACTTCCTATCCCTTAAAAAAATTCTCCCTCCCACCATTTGCTCAACTGGATGTTCAGAAGCTCATGCCAACAAAGTACTGTCACCTTCTTCTAGCCTCAATCAGAGCCAGTCTCACACGGACAAGCTGGAGAGGAGCCAGCCTTTTGCTGTGACTACCACAACTATGACAGATACAGACAAGCTTATTCTAAAACAAGTTTGCAAAAGAAGTAGGAAGAATCACTCTGCCTGATGTTAAGTCTCACTATATTGCTGTCATAATCAAGACAGTATAGTATTCGCAGATAAAAAGACAAATAGATCAATGGAACAGAGAACCCAGAAGTAGAGCAATACAAATAGACCAACTGATTTTTCGCAAAGGTACAAAAGTAGTTCAATGGGGGGAAAGCAATGTTTTCAACAAATTGTGGTAGAACAACTGAACATCCATAGGCAAAAATAAAAATTTTTTAAAAATAAAAGCTTGACTTAAAAACTCACACCACATACAAAGATCAGTGCAAAAAGGATCACGGATTTATGTGAATTGTGAACCATGAACTATAAAACTTTTAAAAGAGAACAAAGGAGAACATCTTTGGGATCTAGGGCTAGGAAAAGAGTTCTCAAACATCACATCAAAAACCCAATTTATAAAAGAAAAAAAAAACCAATAACTAGATGTCATCGAAATGCAAAACGTTTACTCTGCAAAAGACTCTATTAACAACATAAAAAGATGAGCCACATTCTAGGAGAAAATATTTGCAAATTTCATATCCGAAGGACTTCTATCCAGAATATGTAAAGAACTCTCCAAACTCTACAGTAAGCAAACAAGCTATCTATTTGAAAATAGGCAAAAAGACATAGTCATCTCACCAGAGGATATAAGTATGGCAAGTCAGCACATGAAAAGATGTTCAACATCATTAGTCACTAAGGAAATTAAAGCCAAGATGAGATCTACACATCTATTAGAATGGCTAAAATAAAAAATACTGACAATACCAAATGCTAACAAAGGATATGGAGAAACTATATTTCTCATTCAAAATTGCCAGTGAAAATGTAAACTAGTACAGCTAGTTTACTAGTTTACTAATTTGGCCATTTCTTATGAAATTAAGCATATGCTTACCATACAACCCAACAATCACACTCCCAAGCTTTTATCCTAAAGAAACAAAAACATGTTCACATAAAATGTTTATAGCAGCTCAAACTAGAAACAACCCAAATGTTGTTTATGGTAAATGGATATATAAACTATGATACATTTATACAATGAAATATTAATTAGCAGGAAACGGGATCAAAAGGACATTACACTGAGTGAAAACTGTCAATTTCAAAAGGTTACATACTATATGACTCCATTTATATAACATTTCGAAAGACAAAAACATAAAGATGAACAGAGCAGCGAAAGCTCAAGGTTAGGAAAGAAGGAAAATTTCTAGTGCTGCACTTTGTAGTCTCAAAGCGCAGCTCTAGGACTTTTCTTCATGGTGATGGAACAGTCCTATATTTTGATGATGGTAGTTACAAAAATCTACACGTGATAAAATTTCACAGAACACACACACACACACACACACACACACAAACACAAATGAATGCATGTAAAAATGAGTGAAATCCAAATAACATCTGTAGTTTAGTTGGCAGTACTGTACAAATGCCAATTTCCTGGTTTAAATAACGTTCTATACTTACATAAGATGTTACCAGTGGGGAAAGCTGGATGATGGCTACAAGGATCTCTCTGTATAATTTTTTTTTTTTTTTTTTTTTCTAAGTCTCACTCTTGTCCGCTAGACTGGAGTAGAGTGCAATGGTGTGATCTCAGCTCACTGCAATATCCACCTTCCGGGTTCAAGCAATTATTCTGCCTCAGCCTCCAGAGTAGCTAGGATTACAGGCACCTGCCACCACACCCAGGTAATTTTGTATTCTTAGTAGAGACAGGATTTTACCATGTTGGCCAGGCTGGTCTCGAACTCCTGACCTCAGGTGATCCACCCGACTCAGCCTCCCAAAGTGCTGGGATTACAGGCATGAGCCACCGTGCCCAGCTGACTCTGTACAATTTTCATAAATTCTTGTAAGTCTATACTTATTTCAAAATAAAAAGGTTAAAAAAGAATACTTCTGTCAGTAAAAATCTATAAAATTTTCAAATAAAATTTAAAAAACTTAAAACATTTGACAAAAAGACCCTCAATATATGAAGAGCTCTTCTATGCTAATAGGAGATAGTGCAGCTAAAAATGAGGAAAGACTATAACTACGCAACTCAACAAAGAAATAAAATTGGCCCACAACATAACAAAAAAGACTCACTCTCATTAGTATTCAAATACTAATATTAATATTCAACATACAAGAAGACTTTTATATCATCTCTCAAGTTGGCAAAAATTATCAATATCCAAGGTTCAGAAGAACAAGGAAAAACAGGCATTCTCATATACCATGGACAGAAATTAATGTATGAAAATATTTCTAAGAGAAGATATTCATACCCTTAATCCCAAAAAGTCAGTATTTAGGAAAATATCCTAAGGAAATAATCAAATAAGTGTGCAATGACATATATGCAAATTCCATCACAGTACTATCTATAATAGTGAAGAATTTAGGAGAAAAACATTTAAAAAAAAGAGGATAATTGACTGTATTATGGTATATTCATATAGTGAAATATCATGTAGTTGTTTATGTTTATTAATTTTAAAAGCAATTCTCTATATATTGCTAAGAGAGAAAAGTAACAAAAATATACACATGTGATAAACATATTTTTATGGCCATGCAGGCTGTATACCAAAATATTAAGTGAGTGATAAGCTATCTTATCTCTGAGTGATAAGATTAGGGTACCTTTTCTTTATACATTTCTGTACTGTCTAACAGGACCACATTTTATATAAAAATAAAATTTTCATTTTTAAAAAATTAATACACACTAGGCAAATGAGGGCTCTTCTAACTGGATATTGCATATATTACGATACTAACAGCACTACCTGATTTTTTTTTTTTACTTCCATAGGAAAAAAAAAAAAAATACCCTGCCTGATGTAGTAACATCTGCTTTTTCTTTGACTCCTTCAGGTTCCTGAAAAGATGTCATTCATTTTTAGTTTAAAAACAAGAAAAAGTCAGACCAGGGTGGCTTTAAAGAAAAAAATCCATGCAACCCAAGGACTATGTATGCCTGCTTATGATGAAGCTGATCATCTCCGCGTCTCTGTTATTTCTAGTTGTAAGTGGCAATAAATATTGTTTGAGGTATTTAGTAAACTATTAATTTATTAATAACATACTGACAAGTGTAGTCTCCATTTGTCACAAAAGAAAGCTGGACAGCAAAAAGGAACAAGACAATACAATGACAAGAATGATAATAATATCTTCCTTAATGTGATCTTGGGAAAAAAAAAATCATTTCAGTTCTGTGGATAAGGAAGACGGAAAGCATATAGGAAATAATTTCCTCTTTACATTGGTAATTTATATAAAGATCAGAATTTCTGAAAGCTTGTTTAATGGTCTGTAGTGAGCAAGGCTTATTGTTCAGTTGGAAAATAAAATTTCTCTAGTAGAAACACATGGTTTCTCCATTACTTCCCTTAGTTAAATACTTGAAACGTCCAAGTTTAGTAACAAAATATTGTTGCTTTCATAGTGAATTTCCTGGATTATATCACTTTCCCTAAGTTCTTCCAGCATTTAAGTAACTTTTTTGTTTTTGTTTTATAGGCCGTAATTAATAGACGTTACGATATGCTGAAATCAAAGAGGTTTTCTTAGGCTCATTAAGTTAAAATTCTCCCACGATTGACTGCTGATTTTGACTCAAAAGTAACATACTACCTCTCCTCTTCCTGACTTCCACACTTGGCATTCTAGTTAAAGGGAAGAGTAGAACCAACTTCTTCCTATTTTCTATCTATACAATTCTACCCATTTTCAGCAGCTTCTTAAAATTTTTTTTCCTCCATAAAGCCTTTGGTTTAGCCAGCCCCACAGTGTTCTACCCAGAACTCCTACAGCACTTAACTAAACTCTTTAGCAATTACTAACAATTACTATTATCTTGCATAATTATTAACCTTTTTTTTTTTTTTTTTTAAAGACAGGGTCTCGCTCTGTCACCCTGGTTGGAGTGCTGTGGCACAATCATGGCTCACTGCAGCCTTGACTTCCTGGAAGTGATCCTCCTATGTCAGCCTCCTAAGTAGCTGGGACCATAGGCAAGCACTACCACATCCGGCCAATTTTTAAAATTTTTAATTTTTGTAGAGATGGGATCTCCCAATGTTGCCTAGGCTGGTATCAAATTCCTGGGCTCAAGTCATCTTCCTGCCTCAGCCTCCCAAAATGCTGGTATTCAGGCATAAGTCACCACACCAGGCCTTGCATCATTATTTAAACTGCATCATTATCTGTTATTTTTTAAACATGATAGTTTTCCTGCACAAGCTCTTTCTCTCTTTTTGCCTGCTGCCATTCCTGTAAGACATGACTTGCTCCTCCTTGCCTTCCACCATGATCATGACAACTCCCCAGCCATATGGAACTGTAAGTCCATTACACCTCTTTTTTATCCCACTCTCGAGTATGTCTTTATCAGCAGTGTGAAAATCAACTAAGCTAGTCTTGTTCCTGATACTTCCAAAAGCTGCACTCATGATTTGAGCCTTTATGAAATCAAACATATTTTTACCAATCATGAAATCTATCTATCCAAAAAGACATTTAAGTGTCAGAAAAGAGTTTTATAATTACAAATCCATTCTTGTAAGAATAGTTATATTGCCTAAATAACTCCAGATGTTCTGTTTTGGTTTTTGGTTAAGGGGTGAGAGCCGGTGGGCAGAAACTAAAATGAGAACTCTCCCTATTAGAAATATTTGCTATTCCATCCTAAATGAGCCCTTTCTTATATTTCTAGAGGTTTCTTATATTTTTGGAGGTTTCAGAATTTAAACTTACAACATTTGTAATGCTTATGAGTATTTAGATTAGACTGTTACTTTAAAAAAAATGGTTTGTGAGGGCCGGGCGCGGTGGCTCAAGCCTGTAATCCCAGCACTTTGGGAGGCCGAGGCGGGTGGATCACGAGGTCAAGAGATCGAGACCATCCTGGTCAACATGGTGAAACCCCGTCTCTACTAAAAATACAAAAAATTAGCTGGGTATGGTGGTGTGTGCCTGTAATCCCAGCTACTCAGGAGGCTGAGGCAGGAGAATTGCCTGAACCTAGGAGGCGGAGGTTGCGGTGAGCCGAGATCGCGCCATTGCACTCCAGCCTGGGTAACAAGAGCGAAACTCCGTCTCAAAAAAAAAAAAAATGGTTTGTGGATAACCTACATATACATTATTTCTACAAATCCCAATCATATCAAATAGGATTTGCTTCCTGCATTTGTAATGAATTTGCCAACAATATGAGGCCCTATTTAGAGACAGCTGTTTTTGAGAGAGGAACAAATTTTAGAATGACAAATTTCACATTTTTTACAGAAGTTGTGCACCTGCTGATTAGAATTTGTTCTGAAATTCTATCTATAATGTTTAAAACAATATATTTTCACAGTGTATATAAGACAGTCAAAATTTTCTGAACTATTCCAATTACTTGTACACTGAAGAGACTCATAAGGAATTTCATATTGTCCTTCACTCTGTCTTTAAAGTGCATGCCAATCCCATGGAAGATTTCAAAATAAAATAATCCAACAGCGTCTTGTGGTAATCCACGCCTAACAACTGGAATAGCTTGGAAAAGCTTCCCCACTTAATTTTAATCAACACTGTTACAATTTAAGTGCACTCTTCTGTGTTCTGTTTTTAGAAAAAGTTGATCGCTATCTACAACCTTAATGTTCTATGCTCTGACAAATAATATGCAAGATGAATGCCCTGATGAAGGCAAAGTCCAGGACAGGGCAAAACTCTCTGGTCAGGCAAAGTTTGACTCTACTCCTTTCAATGCTATACATACTTATTGCAGGCTTTTTGTATCAAGTATACACTGGGCAACAGAAATATAAAAGAGAAAATCAGGCCAGATGCAGTGGCTCATATCTGTAATCCTTGCACTTTGGGAGGCTGAGGCAGCAGGATCACTTGAGGCCAAGAGTTTAAGATCATCCTTGGCAATACAGTGAGACCCCCATGTCTTTACAAAAAAAAAATTTTAATTATCTGGGTATAGCAGTGTACGCCTACAGTCCCATCTACTCAAGAGGCTGAGGTGAGAATATTGTTTGAGCCAAAGAGTCTGAGGCTGTAGTGAGTTGTGGCTACGCCACTGCACTCCAACCTGGGCAACAGAGCGAGATTCTTGTCATTCATTCATTCATAAATAAATAAATAGAAAATCATCCCTTTCAAAAAGTTCACAGTCTTGGAAACACTTATACCTAAACTGGAGGTCCAGGCCAGTTCACCCATGAAGTAGCAACTGTAACTGAAGCACACCAAATTGAGGAACAGAGAACACAGGCCCAGTCTAAAGGACGCAGCCACTACCTGACACCAGCACTGTCATTCTATGGGAGAATGCAAGCTCAGTGGTGTTACAGCTTCTGAGAAGGCATTTTCTGAGATGTCACTTTCCGAAAAGACAGAAACTTTGAGGAATGAACATTTCACCTAGAGAAATCAAGGAATGCTTAGCAAAAGAACATTTGAATCAAGTCCTATAAAGCTTAAGCAGAGTTTACAAGTTGTGAATGCAGATGGCTTATTTTCTGTGGCTGCAGCTTAGGGTGGAAAGTGGGGAGTGGCAAGAGAAGCAACTAGAGAGCAAAGAAGCCATGCGCAAGCTGAACTCTATGCACAGAAAAAGATAACTCAATGAAGTGGTTACTCTATAATACAATATACAAGAGCAGAATTTATCTGTCTGCAGAAAACTCTACCAAACTGCCATACAGTGAGATTTCAAGGTTTGGTAGACTTATAAAAAGGCAGGTATCTTGCTTTTAATCCATAAAGCTAGACTGGACACTACTGTATCTAAACACTCTTTGGCCTCTTACTATTGAGACATCTAAATGCCTGTATGGTTCCAGTAGCAGCAGTGGCTACATAAACACATAGCAGCCATGAAGAAGAATATACCAAATCAAGAAAGAACGATTTTGGGAGATCTATCATCCTCAAATGTTTCCCCTTTACTCTTGGCAAGGGTAATACCTTACTCATAGCTAAAGTGGCTTAGAGCATACAAGACCTATTGACATATATTATTCTTACCCACCTAAGATACTCTCAGCTCCCTATTTTCTACTTTGTGGGGGTTTATAACCCACACATCCACTGTAGCCAACTGTATTCATATTTTGAACTCTTTTCTGTATATTAAACCACTTTAACTTCAAAAGTTTTAAACTCTATGTTGGGCACAGTGCCTCACACCTATAATCTCAACACTTTGGGAAGCCGAGGCAAGTGGATCACTGGAAGCCAGGAGGTTGGGACCAGCCTGGCCAACATGGCAAAACCTTGCCTCTACTAAAAATACAAAAATTAGCCGGGTGTGGTGGCACGCATTTGTAATCTCAGCTACTTGGGGGCTGAGGCACAAGAATCACTTGAATCTGAGAAGTAAATGTTGTAGTGAGCCAAGATCATGCCACTGCACTACAGCCTGAGAGACAGAGCAAGATTCTGTTTCAAAAAAGAGAAAAGGGCCAGGCACGGTGGCTCACATCTGTAATTCTAGTACGTTGGGAGGCCGAGGCAAGCGGGTCACCTGAGGTCAGGAGTTCGATACCACCCTGGCCAACATAGTGAAACCCCATCTCTACGACAAATACAAAAACTAGCTGGGCATGGTAGTGGGCACCTGTAATCCTAGCTACTTGGGAAGCTGAGGCTGGAGAATCACTTGAACTTGGGAGGCAGAGGCTGTGTGCCATTGCACTCCAGCCTGGTCAACAAGAGTGAAACTCCATCTCAAAAAATAAAAATAAGAAAATTCTAAAGTCTAATTCAGGGCCACATGTTAACCAGCACCAGTAATTTCTTCAACTTCCTAATCTTCCTAACCCATTATTGAATCTTATTTTATTGTAATTCATTAAGGAAAATATAATAAGCTCTAATAAAAAATTAATTGATATTCTGCTTCAGAAAGGATGATTGGTTTTGCCAAGGAAATTTGCTATTCTCCAGCTAGGAAGAAGGAAAGAAAATCATCTCAGGTTCTGTTACCTAAGGCTTTCATTCAGTAAGCCTCACAACAAGACAGGTATTATTATTCTCCTTTTCACTAATAAGAAAACTGAAGTTATGAGTAGTTACATTGCTCAAATAGCAGACAGTAATTGACATACATATGGGCTAAAGCCAGATTTCTTTGGAAGACACAGCTTCTAAAACTATCTTCTTCCCAATATTCCAAATACCTTTTACTGTAACTCTTTTTCTTTTCTTTTCTTTTTTTCTTGAGACAGGGTCTCACTCTGTTGCCTAGGCTGGAGTGCAGTAGTACAATCATGGCTCACTACAGCCTCCACTTCCTCGACTTAAGTTATCCTCCCATCTCAGCCTCCTGAGTAGCTGGGACTACAGGTGTATGCCACCTTGCCTGGCTAATTTTTGTATTTTTAGCAGAGACAAGGTCTTGCCATGTTGCCCAGGCTGATCTCGAACTTTGGGCTCCTGTGATCCTGCTGCTTTGGACTCTCAAAGTGCTGGGATCACAGGTGTGAGCCAGCAGAGCCAGCCAACTGTTATTATTTATAATAACAATCATAATACTGTACTTCCACTTTATAAATGTATAGTACAGCATCTCTTTCAAATCATTTTCATCCATAGTATTTCTATGGGTTCCTAAAACTATCTTTCAAGAAAACTTACACAAAGAAAAAAAAAATGACTCACCTAAGATCACAGAGAAATGATTACTAAGCACACATAATAGCTATTAATGGTGGTAGCTATATTTATTGAACATTTAAGCTAAATATTTTACAATCTGTCGTCTCATGTAATCCTCATTACAGTCCTGTGAGACAGCAATGACAATAATATCATCTCTTTTTATAAAGACAAGATAACAAGGCTTAAGGAATTCTGTAGTTCACACAGCTAGGAAACGGCAGTATTGGAATTAAAATTCAGGTACTGGTAGGCTCACAAGTCTGTTCTTATCTACAGCATCATACAGAACTGCCTCCTTAAACTGCAGTGCTCTTTATAGAATATTATGCATTTGCTATAATTAAGTTAAACTAAAATTAGTTAGAATTGTGAACTGAAATTACTATCAGTCTGCACTTCCAAACCCACTACTGAATGAAAGTGGTGGAAGCAACTTACAGGCGGCAGGATAGTATCTAGCAGGAATTTAAGGAGATTTTTCACTGGGTAACCAACACATAGATAATCAAAAACAATATAATTTGTGGGGAAACTAAACCATCAAGATCTCAGGATTATCTTCTTTGGATCAAGAGACATTACCCTGATCATTTAACAAATGAGCCCACGTATTCAAACATACATTCAAAAGCAAAAACATATTTTTCCTTTTATTTTTAGTTGATACATAAGTTATGGGATACAGATTGATATTTCTCAATATGTGCATACAATGTGCAATGATCAGGTCAGGGTAATTAGCATAACCATCATCTTAAACATTTAGCATTTCTTTGGGTAATGAACATTCCAAATCCTCTCTTTGGCCAGGTGTGGTATCTCATGCCTGCAATCCTAGCACCTTGGGAGGCCAAGGCAGGTGGATCACTTGAGGCTAGGAGTTTGAGATCGGCCTAGCCAACAAAATACAAAAATACAAAAATTAGCCGGGTGTGGTGGCACACACCTGGGACTGAGGCTGAGAATCACTTGAACCGAGGAGGTGGAGGTTGCAATGAGCCAAGATTGCGCCACTGCACT
Organism: Saimiri boliviensis; assembly: GCF_048565385.1. NCBI lineage: Eukaryota > Metazoa > Chordata > Mammalia > Primates > Cebidae > Saimiri > Saimiri boliviensis. Next base: position 62,081,880 of record NC_133452.1, on the reverse strand, counting down.
CCAGCATAGGCAACTGAGGGAGGCACTGTCTCAAAATAATAATAATCATCATCTCTTCTAGTTTTTTGAAAATATACACTAAATTACTGTTAACCATATGCATCCTACAGTGCCACAGACACTAGAACTTATTCTTCCCATCTAGTTGTAACTTTGTATCTGTTAACCAATCTCTCTCCCTATCCCTCCCTCCCCTCTACTTTTCCCTATCCCCTCTAATAACCACAATTCTAATTCTTTGAGCTCAATTTTTTTCCTTAGCTCCCACATATAAGTGAGGACATGTGATATTTATCTTTCTGTTCCTGACTTATTTCACTTAACATAATGTCCTCCAGGAATTTTTTTTTTTTTTTTTTTTTTTTTAGACGGAGTTTCGCTCTTGTTACCCAGGCTGGAGTGCAATGGCGCCATCTCAGCTCACCGCAACCTCCGCCTCCTGGGTTCAGGCAATTCTCCTGCCTCAGCCTCCTGAGTAGCTAGGATTACAGGCACATGCCACCATAAAAATCATCCAGGATAGAAAAGCTCTACCCCAGTTTTTTCTATGTTGACCAGGTATATACATACTCGTTAGTATCTTTTTTTTTTTTTTTTTTTGAGACGGAGTTTCGCTCTTGTTACCCAGGCTGGAGTGCAATGGCGCGATCTCGGCTCACTGCAACTTCCGCCTCCTGGGTTCAGGCAATTCTCCTGCCTCAGCCTCCTGAGTAGCTGGGATTACAGGCACGCGCCACCACGCCCAGCTAGTTTTTTGTATTTTTAGTAGAGATGGGGTTTCACCATGTTGACCAGAATGGTCTCGATCTCTCGACCTCATGATCCACCCGCCTCGGCCTCCCAAAGTGCTGGGATTACAGGCCTGAGCCACCACGCCCGGCCCTCGTTAGTATCTTTAAAGTTATGTTAAAATGCCCATACTACTCAAAAGCAACCTATAGATTCAATACAACATTCTTGATGGAAACAGAAAAAGAAATCTCAAAATTTATATGGAACCCCAAAAGACACAAAAGACCCAAACAGCTGAAGTCATCCTGACCAAAAAGGACAAAACAAGAAGAATCACGTTACCTGGCTTCAAAATTATACTACAGTTATTGTAATGAAAACAACGTGGTACTGGCATAAAAACACACACATTAACCAATGGAACAGAACAGAGAACGCAGAAATAAATTCACACATCTACAGCGAACTCACTGTCAACAAAGGTGCCAAGAATATCCATTGGGGAAAGGGCAGTCTCTCTGGGACAACCGTATATCCATAAGCAGAAGAATGAAACTGGACCTTTATCTCTCACTACACACAAAAATCAAATCAAAATGGATTAAAGACTTAAATCTTAAGATCTCAAACTATGAAACTACTAAAAGAAAACACTGGGTATACTCTCTAGGACACTTGCTTGGGCAAAGATTGCTTGAGTAATGCTCCCAAAAGCACAAGCAACCAAAGCAAAAACGGACAAATGGGATCACATCAAATTAAAAAGCTTTTGCAAAGAAAAGGAAACAGTCAAGAAACTGAAAAGACAACACACAGAATGAGAGAAAATATCTGCAGACTATCCATCTGGCAAAGAATTAATAACCAGAATATATAAGGGGCTCAAACAACTCAATAGGAAAAAGAATTGAATGATTTGATTTTAAAGTGGGCAAACAGGTATATGAAAAGGTGCTCAACATCATTGATCATCAGAGAAATAAATGCAAATCAAAACTACAATGAGACATCATCTCACTCCAGTTAAAATGGCTTTCATCCAAAAGACAGGCAATAATGAATGCTGGTGAGGATGTAGAGAAAAAAGAACTATCATACACTACTAGTGAGCATGTAAATTAGTACAACCATTATGGAAAACAGTATGCAGGTTCCTCAAAAACTAAAAATAGAGCTAATTTATGATCCGGCAATCCCTCTGCTAGGTATATGCCCTAAAGAAAGGAAATCAGTATACTGAAGAGATATCTGTACTCACATGTTTACTGCAGCACTATTCACAAAAGCTAAGATGTGGAAGCAACCTAAATGTTCATCAACAGATGAGTGCATAAAGAAAATGTTGTACAAATACAGTGGAGTATTATTCAGCCAGAAAATAGAATGAGACACTGTCATTTGCAAAAACATAAATGGAACTGGACGACATTATGTTAAGTGAAATAAACTAGGCAGAGAAAGACAAACTTCACATACATACTCATTTGTGGGAGCTAAATGTTAAGACAAGTGAACTCATGGTAACAGTGTAGAATGATGGTTACCAGAGGCTGGGAAGTATAGTAGTGGGTGGGTAGTAGGGATGGTTAATGGGTACAAAAATATAGTTAGAATGAGTAAAATCACATTGTTGTGTTTGATAGCACAACGGTGTGATTACATTAACATTTATTTACTGTATATTTAAAAGTAATTAAAAGAGTATAACTGGAATGTTTGTAAGACAAAAAATAATAAGTGCTTAAGGTAATGCATACCGCATTTACCCTGATGTGATTATTAGGCATTGTACGTGTGTATCAAAATACCTTATACTCCATAAATATACATTTCTACTATGTACTCATAAAAAAAAAATTTTAAGCTCAATAGTATAAGACAAACAAAAGATCAGTTTCATTAGGTCTGGGCACAGTAGCTCACATCTGTAATCCCAGTAGTATGAGAGGCCAAGGCAGGAAGATAGCTTGAGCCCAGGAGTTCAAGACCAGCCTGGGCAACACAGCAAGATCCCATCTCTACAAAAAAGACAAATTTAAAAACTAGCCCAGTGTGGTGTTACACACCTGTAGTCCTAGCTACATGGGAGGCTGAGATGGGAGGATCACTTGAGCCCTGGAGTTCAATGCTGCAGTGAGCTATGATCATGCCACCATACTGCAGCCTGTACTGCCTCAAAACACACACACACACACACACACACACACACACAGAGAGAGATTAAAATGAGTTCCTCTTTGTGTACTCGCAGAATTGTACGATGCATACTCCAGTGTCACACAGTCACATTTGAGTTTAATCATGGTCACTACAGAATAAAAAGTGAGAAAATATTTTTAAATAATCAAAAATGCTTTGAGCAAAAGCTCTATATATACTAGAGTAGTAGTCCTGTGAAACTAAATGACAGTCCCTTTAAAACCACAATGGCCTAAAAGAAATAGCCTAAAGTTAGAGAAAGATGTTAAATAAGTAGATTTATGAAAGTATTATTATTCTGAAAATAAATTTATTTGGTAATATCAACAATTTAACAGACAGAAATCTCCTGTCATAAAACCCCTGTAATTATTAAACATTATCAAGAGCTTGTTCATGCAAATTATCAATATTTGAAAAATTCAAAACATGACTACTAAGCTTTTAGAGTATTCATTAGACCTATCTCTAGCCTCACAATACTGGAAGTAAAATATTTTTAATTTGCTAAAAAAACAAAAAACAAACAAAAAAAAACTTTGGAACAAATGAAACAATATTCCAAGAAGACTCATACAGAATAACAATTTTTAACACTATTTAAAAACATTTGTTGAAACGAAGTTACAGAACACAAAAATAGCAAAAAAACAAAACAAAACAAAACAAAAAAACTGAAAGGCTTTGAAGAGCCTTTGGTGAGTCATAGGAAGAAAAGCAAATCCAGCTGCACTCCATAAACTAAAGATTTGTATTTAGAACTTGCAAAAAATATTAAATCAAAAACAACTATCTGAAGGGTTAATTTTTACCACCCATTTTTAAAACCTACTCTAGGATAGCTACTTTTGGGAAAACATTCATTAAACTCTTCTTCAAACCACACACACAGATGGATTTTCTTTGGTAACTAATGGGCCTCTAAGGTGTTTTTAGTAAAGGGAGACAAATCTTGGTCCTAGAGAATAAAGAAGGAACAATTATATACAGGATTGACAAAAAGCAGTTGGCAATACAGTAGCAATGAGCAACATGAGAAGAGAAATTATCTAAACCCAAATTCCTTATTATCTAAATGAAAGGAATTATTATAACACTTAAAAATCTACAACCAATGTATCTTCATTAACTGGGCTCAAAATTAAGAACACAGACCAGTCAGTAGTTTTCTTCAACCTTAAATAATATGTGTGCCCCTTTCAAAGGTAAAAATTCAGTTATTGAGTACTGCCTTAAGTAATTTTTATTAAAATATTATTTAAATATGTACACATGTAAAAATGATAAACTCTATTTGGTTATAGTTCTCATGTAACTAAAATAAAGGAGAGATTTATTAAAGGATACAAAATTTCAGTTAGATGAGAGGAGTAAGTTCTAGTATTCGTTATCACTGTAGGATGATTATAGTTAACAATACTGTATTACATAGTTTCAAACAGCTAGGAGGGTAAAAATGTTCCCAACACAAAGAAGTAATAAATGTTTGAGATGATAGACATGCTAATTGCCCTGATCTGATCATCATACATTATATATATCAAAACATCACTATGTACTCCGTGAATATGTACAATTATTATTTGTCAATTTAAAAAATAAAGTACAAATTGAAAACAAAATTTATTCAAATTGGCATTAATTTACTATGACAGATGATGGTACTTAACTGATACTAAATTGCTATTTCCAATATGAAACTAGTACTGACTGCTTCAGTGTAGGTTTTTTTTCTTTTGAGACAGTCTTGCTCTGTCGCTCAGGCTGGAGGAGTGCAGTGGCATGCTCGTAGCTCACTGCAGCCTTGAACTCCTGGCCTCGAGCCAGCCTCTCACCTCAGCCTCCTGAGCTGTTGAGATTATAGGTGTGTGCCATTGCACTGGTAGTTCTTTGAAATAAGGGAAAACCCACCATGAAAATGCATTCTCTCACCACTTTTCTCTATTCAAATTACAGTTGTGAGGCCAGGAGCAATGGCTCACATCTGTAATCCCAGCACTTTAGGAGGCCAAGGTGGGCAGATCACTTCAGGCCAGAAGTCTAAGATCAGCAGCCTGGTCAACATGGCAAAACCCTGTCTTTACTAAAAATACAAAAATTAACTGGGCCTGGTGGTGCATACCTGTAGTCCCAGCGACTCAGCAGGATGAGGTACAAGAATTGTTTGCGCCTGAGAGGCAGATACAATAAGCCAAGACAGCACCACTACACTCCAGCCTGGGAGATAGTGCAAGACCCTGTCTCAGGAAAAAAAAAAAAAAAAATACAGTCATGCCTTGTTATATGTGGGAGATTCATTCTAGGACCTCTCCACGTCCACATACACTAAAATCCGTGCATACTCAAGTCCCAAAATCAGCCCTGTGGGTGCCTGTGTGTTATGAAAAGTTGGCCCTCCCTGCATACGAGCTTCACATTCCCCTGGATGTCGTACCTCTGGCTGAAAAAATCTGAATGTAAGTAGATCTGCACAGTTCGAACCTGTTCAAAGGTCAACTGTATATGCAATTGTTATTCATGTAACATACTGCTCTTGTATATCTCAATTGAGGCTAGAAGATTCTTTCACTCCCAACACAGGAAATAGATTGGTGAAAAGCACATGACAATCATTACTAATCACTTTACTGGCTCTAGTTTCTAGGGCTAAGGATTTTCATGGGAAGGACTGCTACAGAAATGGACTCCCTGAACTCAGAAAGCATGGGAGGCACCCAAGGAAGGGTGGAGTCTAGCTGGTGGTAGTTAACTTACAGAAGCGAAGTGGGCACGGTGACCCTAACAGGCAGGGTGGATACGGAATATCATGTCATCTCAAGCTTTGTTGTGATAAGCAGAAATCCCTGTCTGTATTTAATTAGACTCAATAACTCAAGTCAACAGGCAACCCACTAAGATATGCTTTTATTTTTTTATTATCATTATAACTTTTGAGATGGAGTCTTGCTCTGTCACCCAGGCTGGAGTGCAAAAACCACCATCTTGGCTTACCACAATCTCCACCTCCAGGGTTCAGGTGATTCTCCTGCTTCAGTCCCCCAAGTAGCTGGGATTATGGACATGCGCCACCAAGCCTGGCTAATTCTTATTTTTTTCTTTGTATCTTTAGTAGAGACAGGGCTTTGCCATGTTAGCCAGGCTGGTCTTGAACTCTTGACCTCAGCAATCCACCCACCTCAGCCTCCCAAAGTGCTGGGATTATAGGTGTGAGCCACCATGCCCAGCCTGTTTTGACTTAAATAACCAAAAATGAACAAACAATTCCCGGTCTAGTGAACCTGTCTGAGCCACTACAGTAGCGAGCCAGGAACTCTCACCCAAATTTGAGACCCACAGTTCCTTGAAGGGGAGGCCAAATCCCTTTTGGAAGGTTTTATTTCCCCATAATGGATCTCTGGCCATTTACCCAGGTAATCATGAGCTGGCAAAAGGAATACTCAAACCTCTCCATGATTATTACATACTGGCTTTGAGCTAACATTAATTCTTAGGAATTAAGAACACCACAGGTCCATTAGTTGGATTGACAATTTATGAGGGTCACGTATAGGAGATGGGGTTCTAATTCAACCTTCTCACAGTAGTCATCATGACAACACCCAAACACATGCTAGTTTTCAGATATTACCAAATACTGTCAGAATGCCTACAATGACTCCTTAGTTCTGAGAAACTACTAGGTCAGAGGTACAAAGTGGAAGATGATCAAATTCCCCTTCCTTATGAAAATCATTGCATTTCTAAGGGGGAAATTTTCTAAAATTTGTAAAGGAATGTGAAATGTCATTATGAGACAAAGGCATACTGCCCTCCTCCCTCTACTTTCTTACTGTACAGAAAATTGAAAAGATGTCTCCACCTAAAATGATGTTGTATTTAACCTGTGAAAAGTTGCAATGAATACAGGTATTGAAACAAGGCCATGGCAATTTCAGCAAGCAACTGAAGTAACTATTTCTTTCTGAAAAACAGCTCCTGGCTTGCTACTAGACTTTAGTGAAGATCGAATAGAACATTAAGTGACCACGCAACCTAGCTGCCCATCATGAGTTGTTATTGGATGCATTTAACTCTAAATTCCAGCAAGTCCAAAATGGGTTGTGAAGCCATAATTAAATTGTGTATCAGATAACTTACACTCCTTACAAGCATATTCCTGCTACATGCCAACTCTCCCTCAAATTGCACCTATGGCTTCATGAGGAGTAGCCCATGACCAGCAAGCTTGCAGGGTGAAAAATGCCTCTCCTGGTTATAGAAAGACCTGAACATTGTGTTAGCACCAGCCAGAAGTATTCTACTGCTGCATAACAACTCCATTTAGGGGTGATCCTGAGAATCAGCTGAGAGGAGAAAGCCCCCCTGTCTGAAATACTTAGAGTGGTACATGTTACTGTTTACTTGAAAATAGGTGGCTGACGTCAGTACCTACATGGTAATTTTGTGCACATCTGTATTTCCAGCCTATCTCTTTTGCCTCATCCGATTCCATGTTCAGTCTACACCAAAATACAACTTTTCCTACACTTTGCCAAGCAATTTATTATACTTTAATTTCTTTTCCAGCCTCAGTCATCTCTTTTTCATTCCACATGACCTACTCATATGCCACTTCATCTTTGGTAGTCTTCTATTTTCTTTAGGGAGAGAGATCTTTTTCTCCCTCTATGTCCCTACAGCACATTGTTCACTACAGCATTTATCTCAAGGTACTCTGTGTATATCTCCCCACTAAAATGAATTTATAATAATGATAATCGCCAATATCTGGGTACTTGCTTATGTGCCAGGTACTGCTCTAAGCACCTTACCTATATTAAGTCAATCTTCATAAAATGCTATGACACAGCTACTATTATTTATTTATTTTTGAGGTAGGATCTCACTCTGTCACACAGGCTGGAGTGCAGTGGCACAATCACAACTCACTGCAGTCTCAACCTCCCAGGCTCAAGTGATCCTCTCACTTCAGCTTTCCAAGTAGCTGGGACCACAGGCACACACGACTACACCCAGCTATTATTTATTTATTTAATAGATGGAATCCCACTGTGTTGCCCAGGCAGGTCTTGAACTCCTGACCTTCAGTAATCCTTCTACCTTAGCCTCCCAAAGTGCCGGGATTACAGGTTTGAGCCACTGCACCTGACCACCAGGTTCTACTATTATCCTCAATGTGCAGATGAAGAAACTAAGGTACAGAGAAGTTAAGTAGATTGCCTAAGATCTCATAGCTTGTCAGTGGGAGAGGCAGGATGTGAACCCAAACAGTCTGATTCTGGAGCTCATGCTTACTATACTGTCTCTCATAAATTCCTGGGCGGCAGCAACTGGGTCTTATTCTTGTTTTTACATCCATGCCCAGAGCACCTCAAATATTTGTGGAATGAATTAAAATTTATAATTTTCTCCTAGTCATCCAAGAAAAAGTTCTTAATAGGTAATGTAGGTTTTCAGTCAGTAATTATAGAACTGAATATAGAAAGGGTCTTTCATAAACATGGAAGAGACTAAAATTAAATTTTCAATAATGAATTCAAAGAGCTCTGAAGAATTTACCATGCAGAAAAGGACTAATAAGGTTTTTTAGGCAGCCATGCAACTGTAGCGAACTTAGGAACATTAAGTCCCTACAGAGGAATCAACACACCCTAAGAGACTAAATGTCATAATTTGTTTCCAATAACTGAATACTAAATTAATCTTATCTATCTAAATCTGAAATAGAGAGCATAGTGTTTTGAAGGCAAAAGCAAAATAAGTATTTAAACAAAAATTTAATCCTAAAAGCCAAATCTGTCGAGTAATTAATGAAAATAAATAAAGCCTTATTACTCAAAGAATCAGCTATATTTTAGAAACAACGAAAGCCTAACCATTTCTCTTTTGGAAAAGCATTAGTCATTCCTCCTGAAACAATTAAGTATCCTTTATAGAATATTAAAAGCATTTAAGTTCTTGATAGCAGGTATTATATGAAGTGAATTTGCAAAAACTAAAAGTACTTAAATTTTAGTAATTTATACAGAAATTTAAGTAATTAGATGATATGCATTTTTAATAAATTTTATATATTATATATATTTCAAAAGTGGATACTTACATTTAATTAGGAAAATAGTAATAAAACCATTGAGTAGAAGTTGTACTGAGAGAAAGGGGGCAGTTGATCCATGCTGTTACCTTCCATTTCTCCCATCCTACGAATCTATGTCACATACCTGGGCTATCCTACATATCACTGTCCAGCTTGGACAAGTCCACTATCCCTCATCTAAAGTCCTTGAAACCAAACCAAATGTCTTTCAGAATCCAAAATTTTTCTGATTTTAGGAAGGTGCATTTAACCCAACACTCCAGCAGGAACTGGGCAGCACCCTATAATCAAAAGCCTTAATATTTCTGCATCAAATGCATGAATATTCACATTAAGTGGGATAAATAAAGTCTAGAAATGGTCTCACATCCGTTCAGGTCAGATTTGTAAGTCTAAAAAAATTGTGTTTTTTCAGATTTTCAGATTTTTTAATTGTGGAAAAAGGACTACAGACTTATTACATTTCATTCAACCTGGTTTATTCTCTGCTTGAGAACTGACAATGGCTTCCTTACCTGCCACATTCAGATACAACTAATTTCCAGACTAGTCTGGAATTGGTAACATTACTGGAAATCATCTAGTCAAACTCCTTTCCTCATTGCTTGGGAAACTAAAGCCCAGAGAGATAAAATGACTTGCTTGGTGATCACACAGTTAAGTACTGACAGAGATGAATCTACAGCACATACATCTCTGTCTCTCAGGTTCCCCTCTCTCTCTTTCTCTCTCTCTCTCTCTATCTCTCTCTGGATTTGAAGTGCTTTTTAAAAAGAGTTTTCAAAATAAGAAATATTTACAGACAAACAGAAAGTTGCAAAAATGGCATAGAGTCCTATGTGTCCTTCACCTAATGGTGAAATCATGTAACAGCTGTTGAATATTAAAACCAAAAAACTGATACTGATAGATTGTTAACTACAGACCTTACTCTATTTTCACCATCTTTTAACCTGCATTCTTTCTGTGTGTAGGTGTATAGAGTTCTTTGCAACTGTATTAGTCTATTCTCACATTGCTATAAGGAAATACTCAAGACTGGGTAATTTATAAAGAAAAGAAGCTTAACCGACTCACAATTCCACCTGGCTGGGGAGGCCTCAGGAAACTTATGATCATGGTCAAAAGCACCTCTTCACAGGGCAGCAGAAGAGAGAATGAGTGCCAGCAGAGCAAATGCCAGACGTTTATAAAACCATCAGATCATGTGAGAACTCATTCACTGTGATGAGAACAGCCCCAGTGATTCAATTACCTCCCACTAGGTCCCTCCCATGACATGAGGAAATTACGGGAATTACAATTCAAGATGAGATTTAGATGGGGACATTATGACCCTGGCCCCTCCCAAATCTCATGTGCTCACATTTTAAAACACAATCGTGCCCTTCCAATCACATCCCCCAAAGTCTTAACTCATTCCAGCATTAATCCAAAAGTTCAAGTCCAAAGTTTCATTCGAGACAATGCAAGTCCCTTCCACCTATGAGCCTATAAAATCAAAAGCAAGTGAGTTACTGCCTAGACACAATGGGGGTACAGGCATTGGGTAAATACATCTGTTCCAAATGGGAGAAACTGGTCAAAACAGAGGGGCTACATACTGCATGCAAGTCCAATAGGGCAGTTAGTAAACCTTAAAGTTCCAAAATGATCTCCTTTGATTCCATGTCTCACATCCAGGTCACACTGATACAAGAGTTGGGCTCCCACAGTCTTGGGCAACTCTGCTGCTGTGGTTTTGCAGGGTACAGCCCCTCTCTCAGCTGCTTTCACGGCCAGCATTGAGCTCTGCGGCTTTTCCAGGCACATGGTGTAAGCTGTTGGTGGATCTACCATTCTGTGGTCTGGAGGATGTTGGCTCTCTTCTCATAGCTCCACTAGGCAGTACCCCAGTGGGAACTCTGTGTGGGGGCTCTATCCCTACATTTCCCTTCTGCACAGCCCTACCAGAGAGCCTCCATGAGGGCTTCATCCCTGCAGCGGACTTCTGCTTGGACATCAAGGCATTTCAATATATCCTCTGAAATCTAGGCAGAGATATCCAAACCTAATTCTTATCTTCTGCACACCGCAAGCTCAACACCACATGGAAGCTGCCAAAGCTTGGGGCTTGCACCCTCTGAAGCAACAGCCTGAGCTGTACCTTGGCCCCTTTTAGCCACAGCCGAAGCAGCTGGGATGCAGGGCACCAAGTCTAGAGGCTGCATACAGCAGGCAGGGCTGGACCTGGCCCAGGAAACCATTTTTCTCTCCTAGGCCTCCAGGCCTATGATGGGAGGGGCTGCCAAGAAGGTCTCTGACATATCCTGGAGACATTTTCCCCACTGTCTTGACAATTAGCATCTGGCTTCTCATTACTTATGCAAATTTCTGTAGCCAGCTTGAATTTCTCTTCAGAAAATAGGTTTTTCTTTTCTATCACATCATCAGGCTGCAAATTTTCTAAATTTTTATGTTCTGTCACCTCTTACATGCTTTGCTGCTTAAAAATTTCTTCTGCTAGATACCTTAAACCATCTCTCTCAAGTTCAAAGTTCCCTAGATCTCTAGGGCAAGGGCAAAAAGCTGCTAGTCTTTTTGCTAAAAAAGCATAGCAAGAATGACCTTTACTTCAGTTCCCAACAAGTTTCTCATTCCCATCTAAGACCACCTCAGCCTGAACTTCATTGTCCATATCACTATCAGCATTTTGTCAAAGCCATTCAACAAGTCTCTAGGAAATTGCAAACTTTCCCACATCTTTCCCACATCTTCTTCTGAGCCCTCCAAACTGTTCCAACTTCACCTGTTACCCAGTTGCAAAGTTGCTTCCACATTTTCAGGTATCTTTATAGTAGCACCCTACTCTCTGCAGTACCAATTTACAGTATTAGTCTGTTCTCACGTTGCTTCATGGAGATGCCCCAGACTGGGTAACTGGTAAAGAAAAGAGGTTTAATTGACACAGAGTTCTGCACCATGGCAGAAGGCACCTCTTCACAGGGTGCCAAGGAGAAAGAATGAGTGCTAGAAGGGGAAATGCCAGATGCTTACAAAACCATCAGCTCTCATGAGAAGTCATTCACTGTTATGAGAACAGCCTGGGGGAAACCACCTCCATGATTCAATTGCTACCCATTGGGTCCCTCCCATGTGGGAATTAAGGGGGTTACAATTCAAGATGAGATTTGGGTGGGGACAAAGACAAACCATAGCAGCAACTTTATCCCATGTATAGGCTCCTGCACCCACCACCACAAGACTCCCAACTGTTTACCACAATATTTCTCTTTGTATTTACACTCCTCCCTATTCCCCATATTGTCCTGGACTTCAGAAAACACTATTCTCCAGCTCCACAGTTTTGTCATTTTGAAAAGGATATAAACGGAATCAGACAATATATTAAATTCTGAGATGGACGTTTTAAAAAAATTGTGGTAAAATTTACATAAAATTTACCATCTTAACCATTTTTAAGTGTACAACTCAGGCCGGGCGCGGTGGCTCAAGCCTGTAATCCCAGCACTTTGGGAGGCCGAGGCGGGTGGATCACGAGGTCGAGAGATCGAGACCATCCTGGTCAACATGGTGAAACCCCGTCTCTACTAAAAATACAAAAAATTAGCTGGGCATGGTGGCACGTGCCTGTAATCCCAGCTACTCAGGAGGCTGAGGCAGGAGAATTGCCTGAACCCAGGAGGCGGAGGTTGCGGTGAGCCGAGATCGTGCCATTGCACTCCAGCCTGGGTAACAAGAGCGAAACTCCGTCTCAAAAAAAAAAAAAAAAAAAAAGTGTACAACTCAGTAGCATGAAGCATACTCACAGTGTTGTATAACCAATCTCCAGAACTTTGTCTTGCAAAACTGAAACCCTGTAACTATTAAACAACTCTCCATTTCCCCCTTCTTTCAGTGTCTAGAGACCACCTTTCCGTTTCTACACACTGTTTCTCTAAATTTGACTATCCTAGACACTTTATATAAGTGGAATCACATAGTATTTATCCTTTTGTGACTTATTTATTTCACTTAGCATCATATCCTCCAGGTTCATCCGTATGATGACACATGTGTAACCTCAAACAGGTGAGCTCCAACAGTCCTCCCACTTCAGCCTCTAGAGCAACTAGGAGCCACCATGTCTAGCTAATTTTTTATTTTTTTTATTTTTTTGAGACAGAGTCTCACTCCATCACCAGGCGCCAGGCTGGAGTGCAGTAGCACGACCTCGGCTCACTGCAACCTCTGCCTCCCGGGTTCAAGCAATTCTCCTGCCTCAGGCTCCAGAGTAGCTGGAACTACAGGCACACGCCACCACGCCCAGCTAATTTGCTAACTTATTTTTTTATAGAGATGAAGTCTCACTATGTTGCCTAAGCTGGTCTCAAACTCCTGGCCTCAAGTAATCCTTCCACTTCAGCTTCCCAAACTGCTGGGATTACAGGCATGAGCCACTGTGTCTGGCCCCTCCTTCCTTTTTAAGGCTGAATAATATTCCATAGTATGTATATACCACATTTTGTAAATCCATTCAACCATCAATGGACCAACTGGGTTGCCTCCACCTCTTTGCTACTGTCAATACTGCTGCTATGAGCATGGGTATACCAATATCTCTTTGAGACACTGCTTTCAATTATTTTGGATACAGACTCAGAAGCAGAATTGTTAGATCATATGGTAATTCTATTTTTAATTTTTTGAGGAATGAGATTGATTTTTTTCACTTAGAATAATGCCTCTGAGACTCACCCAAGTTGTTGTGGGTATCAATGGTTTATTTCTTTTTATTGTTGAATGGCATTTTATTGTTATGTATGTACCACAGTTTGTTCAACCATTCATTAGGACATTTGGGTTGGTTCCAGTTGGGAAATAATTAAAGACAAAATTAAAATAGTATAACAAACAATATATGTAGAGGATAAATTAAAGAAAGAAAAACTATGAGTGTAAGGGGAAGAATGTTGAGGAATCAATTCATAATGACCAACTACAGAATTCCATCATGAGAGAGAAAATGGTGGGAGCCATATGGAAGAAATAACACAGAAAATCATCCCAAAATAAAGGATATAGGACTAAATTAAAAAGGCCCTCATTCTCCACTCCAAAAACCATCAAGGTGAAATTCTGGAACGTCATTCTAAAGAAAGGATCTTTCCTCTAGAAAGAACACACAGTCCTATCCAAGCAGTGGAATGAAAATGGCATCAACACAAGAAACTTTAACTGCAAAGGAGAAATACCTATATGTAGGATTTTCAACCCATAATTCTATAGGTTATGGCAGCCAAATAAGGCTGCCATAAACATTTCTGTATAGATTTTGATATGGACATAGGTTTTTATTTCTCTGGAATAAATGCTCAGAAGTATGACTGCTGGGCTATATGGTAAGTGTTTGTTTAAAATGATTGATCAATCAACTGATTGACTGATTGAGACAGGGTCTGGTTCTGTCACCCATGCTGGAGTGCACTGGCACCACGGCTCACTGCAGCCTCCAACTTCCATCCCCAAGTGGTCCTCTTATCTCAACCTCCCACGTAGCTGGGACTACAGGCATGTACCACCACACCTAACTAATTTTTTATATATTTTGCAGACATGGCACTTTGCCACATTTCCCGGGCTGGTCTTGAACTCCTGGACTCAAGTGATCTGCCTGCCTCAGCTTCCCAAAGTGCTGGGATTACAGGTGTGAGCCACTATGCCCACCCACATGTTTAACTTTATAAGAAATTGCTGAGCTGTTTTCCAGAGGGGCAAAATCATTTTACATTCCTATCAGCAATGTATGAGAAATCTAGTTTCTCTACATTATTACTAGATTACATATTGTATTTTTTATTTTAGCCATTCTAACTGGTACATAGTAGTATCCCATTTTGATTTTAATTTGCATTTCCCAAATGGCTAATAATGTTGAACATCTTTTCACATGCTTACTTGCTACCTTTATAGGTTTTTCTTTTAGCCCACTTTATTTTTGTCTTTGGTGTGTGTGTGTGTGTGTGTGTGTGTGTGTGTGCGAGACAGAGAGAGAGAGAGAGAGAGAGAGGTGTGAGGAGAGATGTGTGTGTGTGTGTGTGTGTGTGTGTGTGTGACAGAGAGAGAGAGAGAGAGAGAGAGACAGAAAGAGAGAGAGAGAGATAAGGGTCTTTCTCTGTTGCCCAGGCTAGAGTGCAGTGG